>NC_065450.1:38399062-38704826 GCF_917563875.1 Diabrotica virgifera virgifera | reverse complement strand
TCCCAGCTGACGGGGCATTTGGCAGAGTAGGAAGGTTTCTAAAACGCAAAAATGTGATCAAAAGTGTAGAAGAATACAATGAAGTTTATCGTAATATTGGAAGAGTTAATGTTTTAGGAAAAGACTGGTTTTTATACAATATAAAAAACATTACGGATGACCTCTACAACAAAATTCCAGGCATAAAAAACTTTAAACGCATAGAACTAAAAAAATTTAAGACAAAAAACAACGCTAGTAACAAACGAGTTGTCTAAGACAAAACAACAATCAAGAACAGGGGAACTGAATTTTATAGATCGAAATCGAATTGAATCCATATCTTTCCATGGTTAAAAGAGGCAAAGCTGAAAAAAAATTCAAACTGAAACAGCAACCCCTTGGAAATGAAATTACTAAAGAGAAGAAACAAAACACAGCAGTTGATGGAAAAACAATTCAATAACGACGAAAAGAAAATTAAATGGGAAGAACTACTGGAGCTTGCATTTTTTAAAAACATTATTTATGGTAATTCTCCCCAAAGAAAAAATGATGAAGAATCAACAACAATCGACATCGACGAAGAGGAGATATGTGAATGTTTGGAAACTGATTGTGGAAAGTTACATGTGTAAATTATTGCTTTTGTCTTGTTTAGTCTAAGGGACTCTCTGCATAATTATGTTCTTTTGTTATTTAACAGAAATAGTATTTTTGTTAATAAATTTTTGTTCAAAGTATCACTTGTCCATTAGTCGGTCCGGCCAAAACTACACATGTCCATAGAGTTCGAGCAAAATTAAACATGTCCAAAATATATATGGTATTTTTTTACTTATTTTCAAAAAAATTAAATGTTTTAAAATGTTTTATGAATAAATGCCCCTTAAGGTGTTTCTATTGAAACTTTCAGTAAATGAAATATCAATTGCTACTATGTAAACAGTTTTTGTGTAATAACTCAAAACTACTTTTAACGGACACGTGTGGTTTTGCATAGACCCTCCTCATTTGATGTGCTTCTATTATTCAGAGGTGCCTTACAGTAGCCCAGAAGTATAGAATACAATAGAATATATTTATTTAACTAGTTTTTCCACATTTTACCTTGATTTCACATTACAAGGATAGCAAGTTTACTTATACTAAATTGTTGTCTTCAAACAGTAAAGGTTTGTCTTCAAACAGTAAAACTAGAGCAGAGGATTCTTTTTAGTAGCCCAGAAAATCTTTATGATTATTTGAGCTGCTCCTATTTCTCAGAGGTACTTTACAGTAGCCCAGAAGTTTAGAATAGAATAGATTATTTACTTAACTCCCTTTTACACATTTTACCTTTATATATTACAAAAATAGTAAGTTTACTTACACTAAATTTTTGTTTGGTTTATCTTCAAACATATAGAGCAGAAGGTACTTCTTAGTAGCCCAGACAATCTTTATGATTCTTTTTGATCTGCTCCTATTTCTCAGAGGTGCTTTCCAGTAGCCCAGAAATTTAGAATAGAATAAAATATATTTATTTAACTACTTTTGCACATTTTACCTGGAGTTCATATTACAAGGTTAGTAAGTTTACTTACATTAAATTTTTGTTTGGTTTTGTCAAAAACATTAAACAAAGATACAAAATCAGCAGTTTTTTTTTAAATTATGGAGCCACAGAAAGCCACTATTTATCCGAAGACTGTACCACAAAGCCAAGCTGCTGTTTCCACTCAGCATCCAACAAGAGTTCTTCCAGAATCTATATATAATTCTTCAATTTGGAAGAGTGATGTCATCGTTTAAAGGGAAAATATCCTCAAATTTAAATGTACCAGGCAGCCCTCGGAAACTACCTGTCTAATTTGCGTTTTCTCATAAGGAGTCACAGAATGTATAATTACTAAATATATTTGTGCTTCTCTATAGCAGAATTGGTCTGCTACCGTCATAAAAAACTTGAATTTTGTCGACCCAGAGATTATTACTCTCATAAAAATATCAAAAAACATGTTTTTTTTTCAATAGTAAAAATTAGTAAAAACTGCGGCAATAAATCACGAATTCATAGATAAAAGGGTTAGGTTAAAAAAAACCAGTTATTCTTTACCACGTTCTTATACGAGCAGCAAGGCACGTTCATTTACATGGGCGGGTTCTGTGGGAGTTGATTTTTATGATTATTTATAGTGAATTTTTAATTATATTCTGTGATTATAAATAAATATAAATACAATGTGTAAATTATAAATACAATGTACGAACAACCGAGTTGTTCTAAGGGCAGCACTGCATCTTCAGATTTAGACAGCGATTAATATGTTCTAATAGTTTAGTAAGTTTGTAGTGTTTGGTGTTTGCAAAATAGGAAATAGTTGAATGCTCAAATGTATTAAATTTACGGAAATAAAAGGCAGATATCGAGCACTCAGTTTTACTAAATCTTACCCAAGTATACTTTCGCTCCTAGAGCATCTTCAGGGGCATTTCGTTAAAAAAGAAGGTATCGTCGAATGTTATTAACATTTGTTTGAATTATGGTGGCATGTTATAACATATACATACATACTTAACATAAACTAGACCAAGGACAAAGAGATAAAAATTGATTGCCGGTATATACTTCAATATGCAGAAGTACCCAAGTACCGGCAATCAATTTTTATCTGTTTGTCCTTCGTCTCGTGTATGTTAACTATATGTTAAATAAGTTTCCACCATAATTCAGACAAATGTTAATAAGATTCGAGGCTACCTTCCATTTTTGACGAAATTTCCCTGAAGATTCTCTAGGAGTAAAAGTATACTTGGACAAGATTTAATAAAACTCAGTGCTCGATATCTGTCTTTTATTTTCGTAAATTTAGTGTTTGTGTTTAAATAATTAGAATAGTAGAATATTTTGTTTAACTAGAAATTATTTTTATTTTGTTTTTATGGGATTTCATTTTGTTTTATATTGCTTTGAAGTTTTTGAATGAGGTGTTTTGTTCATTTTATTTACAAAACACTCTGGCAATCTGGCTCTTGACGAACATCCATTAAAAAAACTAACCCACCAAAAGACAGCTCTTGGGTGGTGTGGATATTGTCTTAAAATCTGTTTAAAACAAATTAATTGTTTAACTTTTTAAGGACGGGTCACGTCAATATACGTTTTAGCGTAAGTTCCGTGACCCGCGACTAGCCTGGTAGCATCAATAAGCTTTTTTCTATAGCTTTTTGCTTGTGGCATTCTGTATTTTTAGGGGAATGTAAGGAATAAGCCACAAAATATTTATTCATATGTTTAATTGACTGATGTTTCGATCTCTATATCCAGAGACCGTTTTCAAATATACCTACAACTTATCTTCTTCTTAAAGTTCCATTCTATCGGAGGTTGGATATCATAATGGCTGCTACTTTGTTGTCTGCTGCTCTGAATAGTTGTAATGAACCACAGTAGTCAAACAATTCTCTAAGGTGTCTAGAGAACAACTTACAGTTATATTATTTATTGTTCTATAACTTTTGGCTTGTGGTATTCTGCATTTTTATGGAGACTGTTGGAAATAGGCCACAATATATTAATTAATTTACATGTTTAATTTACTCACCTTTCGATCTCTACTCCAGAGACTGCTTTCAAAATAAAAAAATAGAAAATAAATAATATAAAATTATATAAATAGATAATAAACAAATAAAATAAATATAACTATTACTTATATAATGAAATTAGTATATCCACCATTACAGAAAAAACCCAGTACATTCTGCTCTATCACATATACAGGCAAGATATCAACAAAAATAGCCAGATACGTAAAAAACAAAGGAATAACACCAGCTTTCAGAACTAACAACAACTTAGGCAAATACGTTAAGAACAGTAAGAGCAGAAAGAGAAAGCAATTACAGAGTGGTGTTTACAAACTGGCATGTGATGACTGCCCAAAAACTTACATCGGTCAAACTGGCAGAACCTTTGACAAACGATTAGCAGTACTCAAAAGGGCTTTCAACAATAGAAAAACAGACACTTCTACACACGCACTTTACCTTCTAGATCTTAATCATTCTTTTAATGAACAGTTTCAAATTATTTATATTCAAATAAAGGTCTTAAGCTATCTATTAGAATCTATGAAAGTTTTAAAATGAAAAATACAGATATAATTCTGAATGAACAACTTGAGACAAATAGCTCACCACTCCTTAACCTCTTGAGTTAGGAGACTTTAAAATGCAAACACATCGTAAAATAAATCACTTGAGAAAGGAACTCTACCGAAACAGCTGTAGTCACATAGTATAAAAATAAATTTTGTGGAAGTAACGAAAACAAAAGTTTTCAGTGTTTTATTGTTAGATATCATTTACATCTTTGAAAAAGTTCTTTGGATACAGAGATCTAAACGCCAGTAAAAACCTGTAAATAAAAATATATTGTGACCAACTTCTAACAAATAATATTTAAAAAATATAATATAATTAACGTTGAAATAAAAGTGAGTATACGCCACTGGATCTTCATGCCCCTTTCCTCGCTTCCCACTTTTAAACGATGATATCAGTCTCCCAATATTCGTAACTAAATCATAGGAACTTTAATCAGCAGCGTTTAAAATTCAATCCAGCCTTGAACAAGCCAAGACTTCGACAAATCGGGTACCCAAATCACCCTCAACTAGCATCGAGATACAAACAATCGAACAGACAGTAGTATCAAAACCAAATCAGAACAACCAGGATGTCATACTAAAGGTAAATAAAAAAATAAAAATTTAGTAGGAATTGTGGCTAACTATATGAAAAACTGGAAAAAAAATTACTTCAGACAAGAAAGTTTAAAGTTGGGTCTAAGGTTTTAATATTTTATTAAAACAACATCCTCTGAAGAGAGAGCACTAAAAGCTTTATAGACCCAAATGAGTCGTATGATTTATAAAACAATTACTTACTCCTTCTTCGCATACAAAAGGCCAATTTGTTTTTTCGTAGTTTTTGTGCCCAAAATGGAAGGAAATCATAGATTTGTTTTGAAGTTAAAACAATTAAATTGTTTTATAGAAGCCCCACATTTTATGCTTTGTATGCTTTGGAGCAGACGATGCAGACTAACACTAACGGACAAAGTGATGGTGAAAGGGAAAACCGAAAATTAGTCCAAATAAAAGGAGGAAAACAGGACGTGATAAAATGGCATGGTAGGTACGGTGAATTTTTTAGCAGTTAGGTACCTAGTGTCATGCCTAGTGTGTGTGTTGAGTAAGTGTCTTGTTACTTTGCAAATTCGACGTCATTGTCTTTGCAAAGAGACGCTAATTGTATCCGAACATCTGCGGTGTCCTCCGGTGAGTACCGATCACACAAGGACAGAAACTATCTTCATTTATCAATTTATAATAAACGAAAAATTTCTGACCCTGCTGAGGTTCGAACTCACGACCATTCGGACTTTTCCATCTAAAAGTAGGCGCTCTTACCACTGAGCCACAGAAAAAGTAGATAGTGAGATTTAATTCCCATAAAATGATCAATTTCGTTTAAAAATTGTTTCAAATCACGTGCAACTTGGGATGTATCAAATTGATTGCATCCAACGCAGCGGCCAGCATATCAAATCAACAAATGTTAAAGCTGAAAAGGGCCTTTTAATGTTTGTAAATAATTAATAGTCCATTGGTGCATTTTATTAAATTGTTTCAGAAAGCTAATAATGAGCCATTTGATTTGCTGTTCAATTAATGATCAACATTCGCTGAAATGCATTAAATGGTAAAAGAGACCATGTGAAGTGAATGATATGTTGTTTGAATGTCTACATTCTAATTAAATAAAGCTCTCTATGAAATGACACGCCAAATTAATTTCCATGCAAATGTAACACATTTACGAACACAAAGTATAAACAGTCGACTCGTTAGTCTTTGTTGTTAGAATTTGTTCTGTTATGGCTTGTTTTGTTGGTAAAAATAATACTAAACATGTATTTGAAATTGGTTATTGATACTGATAACGCCTTCCTATACTTATATCGAACAGTTGAATAAAGGTTTTTTTCTTTAGAAATAATGAATATATAGTTCTGAATTTTATCCGTCATCCATGGTTAAAGAGCACATGGACTATTTAGGCGAAGAAAAAACCGGATTCTGAAAAACCACATCATGTCTATAAAAAATATATATTCATCATAAGACAAGTGAGAGAAAAGACAAAGAGAAAAAATATTGAACATAATATTATGTATAACCTTTATCGTCTTGGAGAAAGCAAACGGTAGTGTGCCCAGAAAATAACTGTGGGGAGCAATGACAAATAGTCCATTGAAATGTTACATTTAGGGTTGCATTTCTTATAGGAGTCAATTTTATTCTTTTAATATGTAGGCAGGTTCAGTAGAAGTTTGCGTTCAAGTTTTTGGGGTCGGCGCCCTTGTCCCATGCCGCCATCTTGGAAAAAGGGGTGCAAAGAGCTTTCGCGCTGTATCTTCTAAACTGGCAACCATACAAAAAATTTAATTACACATAAAATGTAGAAAATTAAATTTTCTACAATTTTATGTCTATTACTTTTTATAGTCAAGTGACCAACAAAAAAGTTATAAACAAAAATAAGAGAAAATTTTGTAAGAAGTTTCGTTTTGGAGGTTATGTTCATTTTACCATAAAATAACATCATAGCAATTTTATAGGGGATTTTTCAACGAACCATTTCCACTATACAATCGTTTAATTTTATTTGTTTATCTAGGTTTTACAGCGCTCCAAACTTGACCAGATTCTCGAATTCTCATAGGAATACAATAAAAAAAACCTTGGGCTTACTTTTCTATATATATTTATTTATTATGATTTTAACATTCCTATTTAAGCTATTTTTAACCCTTTTCCCGGCCACCTATGAGGTAGAGTCTGGAGGCGCGTTTTGTGTGTGGTATCCCAATAGGCCTAATCCACGGACAATTTTTAAACAAAATAATATTATTTATTATTCTATTTGTTAAAAAAGATTTATCATAGTTATTATTTTTTCATTTTTTTCGATAGTCCAGGCTGCGAGTCAAGATCTGAATCAGTATCCTAGATGAATTTTTGTGGTATAATGAGAGTTAGAGTTGGCGTCATTGTCGGTAATTCATCTACCAATTCATTTTCTTCAATAATTAATGTTGATATATGTCCACGATGTTGCTGCAACTTTCACCACCACAATAGAGGCACACTGCTGAACATGGTCTGCTTGAGGTCTGCTTTTCGGCAACCAGATGCACTTCCAGTTTCCATTGCATCTGGTAAAGATGAATTTCATAAGCTCGGAGGTACTGGAGGCTTGGAAGTTTGGATTGGTATCCAAAATTTTCCATGCTTTTTCCAGCCCCAATTTTTTGGATCACAATGTTTACCGAGACATCACTGAATCTAATGATACTAATCGTTTGTATCTCAGGGTTTCCAGAGAATCGCCTTTATTTCCGCCATATAAAGAGACGAAAAACGTTCGCCGACAACAGTGAGTAAAGATGGCTCGATTTTCCCACTGACAAATAATTTTCCCTAGAGGTTTCTTACAAATTAAATAACCACCACTCATGATGCGCTTTTACAAAAAACACAAAATGCTTATCTAATCACAAAAATATAAATTTTACCCACAAGACTTTCAATAGTATTATCTATAAAACTCAAAATACTTTTCACAATTTTTAATATGACTGCACGTGGTCAAATAGGTAGCACAACTGTAAGAATAAGAGTAGATGGGGACCGACTGCTCTGCCATCTAGGACAAATTATAATAGTAAAAGTAATAGCAGGCAAATATTAAGTCCGGTACAGAAGAAAAATGACGTAACTGCAAATTTTGTCAATTCCTGTTTATTGCGCAATTTTCTATAATACTATGTAAAGATGATACAAAAAATCGAACTGTAAAAATGTGGTGAGCCACTATAGGGTAGTTGTGTCGTTAGTGAAATACGCGCTATGTTCGACCTTGTTTCAGATGTATAATGACGCAACTGTAGATGGAGTTGAAAATGGGGCGATTAAACTAAGATACTTACTTACTTACTTTCCGTGTCCGGAACACTAACAACTTTTAAATTCTGTATTTCCAATGGTTGGCCACATAGATGGCCCTGTCATTTGCTATAATTAAGTCTTGTTCTGTGCAGGTCTCTCTCATCTCTGTGCATGATAGTAGATGCCGGTTGGTCTGAACCGCGCCACAGTCGCAGGTATCGTCATCCTGGTATCCCCATTTTTTCAGGTTACTAGCACAACGTGAAACGCCGGTTCTTAGTCTGTTTAGCGCTTTCCAAGTCGGATACGGTAAATTGTGTCCAGCAGCCATTTCCTCCGAGGGAGGAAAATGTGTCGCGGTAGCTGACGCTTGCCATGGTGCAGGTGTATTCGGCGCGTCTCTGGCGCTTCGGGGATGGATCTTGATGTTTTCAGGAAGCTTTTCCGAGATCTTAGTCTGCTTGGCTGAGTTTGGTGGTCATATAAGGGGTGTCTTCGGTCCGTCTCCTGCTTTTTCCGTTCTACCTCTGACGTGACCTTCCTCCTGATAGGTGGTGGAGCAATTCCAGCAATGGGGTATACCTCTTCGATAGGTGTCGGTTTCAGGCAACCCGATATTATACGGACCGTTTAATTTAGAGCCACGTCGACGTTCTTTGCGTGAGCAGAGTTAGCCCCTACTGGTGCTCCAAACTCCGCGGCCGAAAAACATAATGCCAAGGCAGAAGTGCGGAGAGTGTGTGGTTGTGCTCCCCATTTTGTATTAGTTAGCTTGCGGATGATATTATTTCTGGCACTTACTTTCTTCTTGACATCTTGACAGTGGTATCGGTAAGACAGAGTTCTATCCAGACGGACGCCAAGGTATTTTGGCGTCTTTTTGTGTTCCAACTAAGATTAAACTAAGATAATGAAATTCGAACCAATATCGATGAAAATAAAACCCATCGTTGTCAAAAAACAAACGCCATACCGATGCTCCTGAACGATTACTCTTCATTTAATCCCGATTTTAAATATCCAAAAAATCGTTTTTTGCTCTTCTGAAGAATTTTGCATTTTGCGGTTGCGTCATTCTTCTTTTGGACTAGCGAATTTGTCCTCAAAAAACTTCTTGGTTCTTTTCTATATATGCTTATGGTTCTATGCAAGGTATGGCCTAAAAAATGTAACATATCAATGAAAAAAAATGCACGTTAGTGAGAAAAATGGGTAAATAAAATAGACTATAAAGAAACAAAGGTGCAAATAAAGTTGGGCAAAGAAATAACAAAAAAGAATAATCGCAAGAAAAGGCCTCAAAGAGGGATGTATAGTCTGTCACATACACTTTTTAACATACAGAGAGGGGCTAAATTTTCAAAAATGAAAGAGAAATATAGAAATATCATAAATCTTTTACCAGAATAATGCTCTATTTAGAAATAATAATAATAAAATGGCTAAATACCTCAGGTGGGGTTGAGTCTCTAAAAAGCTATCTATATCCGTCTTTTTTGGGGGGATCAGTCCCAGTCTGCTACTCGATACTATTGACTATGCTTCTCCATTTATTTCTACCCATTTCTTTCCCTGCCGATCTCTAATTCCTGCCCTATGTAAATCTTTCTTTACTTCCTGTAAACATTTTATTCTAGGTCTTCCGCGTATTCTTCTAGCTCGGGGTTCCCATTGTAAAATTGAGTTGGTAGATGTTGCGCTACCTGCCCTCCATATATGCCGCAACCATCTAACTCTGTGCTGTTTAATTTTTTTAATTATATCTCCATCTTTCAGATCTTGTTTTATTTCGTTGTTAGTCCTAATCTTGCATTCAGTTTCAGACAATCTAACAGGTCCCAGTATAGCTCTCATCACTTTTCTCTCAATTTATCAAGTCCTCCTCCTCTATTTTTGTCATAGTGAGTGTTTCCGCAGCGTACAATAATATAGGTGTAATTATTGTATTATAAATGGTACTTTTGGTCTTCTTCGTAATTATTTTGCTTTTGAGTAATTTTTTGTTTGCATGGAAAGCCTTGTTACCTATATAGTCCGTTCTTTAACGGTAAAATATTGCAAAACCTCTAAATTTTAAAGAACCGCCTGGATTGACATGAAATTTGGCATACACATAGCTAACAAGTCAAAGAAAAGAAGTGATATTGTGCCGATATGTGCTTTTGCCTTGGGGGTGGTTTTCACCCCTTCTTGGGGGTGAAAAAATATTCGTCCAAAGAAAGTCAGGAAATGGATAAACTGGCTAATTTTAAGTAACTTTTGTTCTATAGAGTTTTTTCACTAAGTCAATACTTTTCGAGTTATTTGGCAGTGAATATGTTCATTTTTTCAACAAAATAACCACGCTTTTAGACGGTTTTTCGCAAATAACTCAAATAGTAAGTATTTTGTCGAAAAAACATTATTAGCAAAAATATAGCCTGTCAAAAATTTTAAAAAATGGTGTATTTATCACGTTTCTACACCTAGTAAAAGCAGGTAATAGCTAATGAAAAATAGGTTCATATTCGTCAAATTCCAAATGGAATACTTTAACGTGAAATAACCAAAAATGAAGCACATTTCGGGGAAAACTCATTACAAAATATTTAAAGTGTTTGAAAAAAGCTTCATTTTTGTTTTATAAAAAAAATTTCTAGCATTAAAATTAAACAAGTTACGCTCAAAATAAAGTTAGTCCCTTTTGGTTTTGGTAAAAAATCGGTAAAATCGCCCCCTAATTAGTATCTCAAATGAACTTAATCGTTACAACTTCACAAGTTTTTTGACCCGTGTATGTATTGTCTATATGATCTGTAAGTTTCATCGGTTCAAAGGCCTTATTTTTAAAAGGGCTGTAGTTAAAAGGGGTTGAACGAGTCACTCATAACTAATGCATGCAAATTTAGAAACACCAAATCTCAATCAATTTTTGTCTAACAGAAAAACAAAATAATACATGATATTCAGAAAAGCAATGCTGATTTTTTTTTGTTTTTCGAGATTTTTGGTATCTCTAACAATTTTTAAGTTATTTTGAAAAAAAAGCATATTTTTCAAAATTAAAATTTTAAAAAATTTTACTTTAAAACTGAATTCTTTCCAAAATAAGCACTTTGAATCGATGAAACTTACAGATCATAAAAACACAACATAAGTAAAATAATTTGTGGAGCGGTAACGCTTAATTTCACTTAAGTTGCTAATTACGGGGTGGCCTTCCAGATTTTTTTTTGCCAAAACAAAAGCGACCAATTTTATTTTGAGCGTAACTTGCTTAAATTTATTAGAAACAGCAGATAATAAAAGGTACAAATAAACGCAAACAAACTATTTATTTTATAACCGAATCGTATTATAACAATATACAAACAGAGAAATTAAGATGTGTCTTATACAACGTATACTTCTAGACTAAAAATCAAACTCAAAACTCTACTAACATCGTTTCCACATTCATAATGTAACTCGACCCTTTTTCGCAATTTTACGTAAGAATGTTCGACCTAAAAGGTTCGGGGAATCAGCCCGCCCACTTAGACTGCATATGTCCATTGTAACACTAATAAAAATACCATAATTTATAGTTGAATATATTCTAACATCCCCTCGCAAAGAAAATTATTTTTGAATTAGTCAAACAGACCCCCTCTACTACTTAAGTACTCTAACTTAACCCTATTCAGCGGCTTAGTCAACATATCAGCTGTCATATCCTCGGTAGGACAATACTTAAAGTTAACAACCCCTTTTTCATGCAATTCCTTTACGAAATGGTACTTTGTATCGATATGTTTTGTCCGATTACTGAATTTGTGATTTCCTAAAAGTTTTAGACAACTTTGATTGTCTTCGTATATGACTAATTCCGGTTCTAAACCCACAAATTCCTTTATAACCTGTTTTAACCAAATTGCTTCCTGACATCCTTCAGCCAATGCTATGTACTCTGCTTCAGTTGATGATAGAGACACGCAATTCTGTTTTCTACATCCCCAATTTATAGGCGAACCCCGTAATAAAAATATATACCCGCTATTTGATTTTCTGTTCCCTTTGTCTTCTGTCCAGTCAGCGTCTGCATAGCCGTATAATGCACTATCTGTTCCTTGTTGTCCTAAAATAAGCTTTTTATGTTTAGTTTTCTTTAAATATCTCAACACTCTCTTTGCTTCTTCCAATCTACTTCTTTTGGATTTTAATTCTGTTGACTTAGTATGGTGACGCTTGCCAATATATTCGGTCTAGTATTTACCGCAATATGTAATAAACCACCAATCAGTTGTTGGTATATTTCACTGTTTTTCATCGGCTTTTCTCTGCTAAGCTTGTAGTATCCAACATCCAGCGGTATATTGGACTCTTTTGCATCTTTCATCTTAAACTTGTTCAGCAATTTGTCAATATAACTGGCTTGATTTAAACTATATATCCCTTGATCGCACCTTTCAATCTTCATACCTAGATAATTTTGTAATAATCCCAAACTCGTTATTTCAAAATTATATTTTAGATTCTCTTCAAATGTATCAATTACCTGTGTATCCTTTGCTGCTATTAAAATGTCATCCATGTATATAAGTACGTAAACCCTTTCATTATTTATTACCTTGATATATAAACATGTATCAATATTGCTTTTACAAAAATTTTCTTTAGATAAAACTTCATCAAGCTTTTTGTTTTAAGTTCTGGCAGATTGTTTCAAACCATATAAACTTTTATTTAATTTGCAAACACAACTTGTATCCTTTTCTTCAAATCCCTCAGGCTGTTTCATAAAAATTTATTCTGTCATGTCTCCATTTAGAAAGGCTGTTTTTGCATCTATATGCCTTACTATGAGATTTTTACTCCATGCCTCTGTTAAAAAAATTCGAAGAGTAGCTTGCCGCGCAACCGGAGCGAACACTTCATCGTAGTCTACGCCGAATTTTTGGCTAAAACCCCTTGCTACCAGCCGTGCTTTGTACTTCTTCGAGCTTTGATTTTCGCCTGTTTTTAACTTGAATACCCATTTACATGAGACTATATTCTTTCCCTTTGGTGCTTGTATTAAATCCCAAGTTTTATTTTTCCTTTATGACGTGATTTCCTCTTCCATAGCTTGCTTCCATTTTTCACTATCACTTCTTTTAAGCGCTTCTTTAAAGTTTCTAGGTTCTACTTCTTCGAGTTCTGTCAACTTTGCTATGTAGCGCTCAGGTGGAATACCTTTATTTATTCTGCTAGATCTACGATCACCTGAATTCTCTATATCGAGATCTGTATTTAATTGATAGTTAGAATCACCGTAATCGCCATGGGATTCTTCCCAACTTAAGCTCTCATACGTGTTAGATGTGTCCGTAGAATTTTCTATTTCCTCCGTGTTTTCAACATTTGCAACCTCTCTGTCTTCTACGTCGTTTGGCTCTATTCTCTTCCGTTCCATCACGGACCCAATGGATATTTCCTCACTTTTGCCTCCTTTTTCTCGACGCATATATTTCTCTTGGAAAACACCACACTACGGCTAATTGTAATACGTTCTGTATCTACATTTAACAATCTAAATACTTTTGATTCATCAGAGTAACCTACAAAAATATCAGTGACTCACCTTTTGGATCAAATTTATCCTTCATTTTTTCTTTGGGAATGTGGCTATAAACCGTAGATCCAAATATTTGCAAATTCGACACATTCGGTGTTACTTTATGCCACAATTCATAGGGCGTTTTTTTTTCCACTTAGTAGGTAATCGATTTTGCAAATAATTGGCTGTCACTATCGCTTCCCCCCAAAATTTCTTTGCATCGAGTAATATGCACCTAGCCATTTCAACTAGAGATCGATTCTTTCTCTCTGCAACCCCGTTCTGTTCTGGAGAGTACCCTGCTGTATATTGAATTTTTATACCTTTACCCTTTAAAAATTCCCTTTAATTATTATTTACGTACTCGCCACCCCTATCCGACCTAATTACTTTTGGAACCCTACCTAACTGATTACTCGCAAATTCTATAAACCCTTTTATACATTTTACCGTTTCATTTTTATGATTTAATAAATATATAATTGTATATCTAGAAAAATCATCAATTAAAGTCAAAATTTAACGTTTACCCCTGGAGTAAGAGTCTTCATGGTCCCGCAAATATCCGAATATCCGAAGTCAAGAATATTAAATGTATTGCTTTGAGAAAATTTTGGAAAACTCTTACGTAAAATTTTACCTTTCATACAGCATTCACAAGTTTCCCTAATCCTACAGTCTGTCATATCAATCCCGACTGCCCTTTTCTTTTCCATTAAGTGTTTGACTGCATCCATGTCCATGTGTCCAAACCGTCTATGCCATGTATGTTGACAGTTGCTGGAGTGCTCCAAAACGCTCAAACCATGGTCCACAGTTGAAAGTTTGTATAAGTCCGGTGAAGGCACCGCACTCGCGACGACTTTTCCGTGTAAAACGATTTTACACTCGTTTTTATCGAACTGCACGTTATGTCCCGCACTTGTTAGCTTTTTCACCGAAAGCAGATTTGAGTCTAATCCCGGCACATACAACACATTGTCTATTTTTAAATTTTCCACTCCCGATCCAGTCACGCACTCAATAAGTCCTGTCCCTATACCCTGAACCTCGGAGTATTGCCCTTTCTCCACCAAACTTACAACGCCCTTTCTGCTACCGTCAAATTGGGTATAGAATCCTTTGTAATTAACCATGTGGCTCGAAACTCCTGAGTCCACATACCACGAAGCAGAATCCATTTTTCCGTCCCTTGAGCTATAATTGACCATAGAACAGGCATCATCAGTACCTTCAGTGACTTTATTGGCCTTTTTCTTTTTAAACGATTTGCACTTAAAGCAATCTCGATTAAAATGGCCCTTCCGGTTACAAAAATAACACTGCCTTGCTTCTGCCCTTGCAGTACCATAATTTTTGTTACCGTCGTATACTGACTTCATCACCGACTCCTCCTGATTTCTTCCCAAAGCTCTCTGACGTCTCCTGTACTCATCTATTAATATACCCGTAACAAATTCTAGAGTAAATTCACTCGATGGCCTACTTTCCAGCGCTGTAATCAAAAAACTGTATGAGTCTGGAAGACTTCCCAGCAAAATTCCTGCTGAGAACCTGTCCTTAATTTCCTCCCCTGAGGCGGCCAGTTTATTCAACGATTCTAGGAATAAACTAATGTGTGCTTCCATATCACCATTCTCCTCTAGCAATAGCCTACAGATTTGCTTTAACAAAAACACCATACTAGACAAACTTGATTTCTGATGATACTCCCTTAGCGCTACCCACGCATCGCGCGCGAATTCCCTGTTCCGGATATGCACTAATTGATTAACGTCAACAAGTAAGGCTATAGTTGACAAAGCCTTATCATTTTGTTTTTTCCAAGAAATGCTTCGATCTGCTTCTAATGGTAACTCACTCGAAACTATTTCCCATAGATCAGCATTGATGAGTAACATTTTCACTAAATAACTCCACGATTAATAGTTCTTGCCGTTCAACTTTTCGACGTTATATTTCGCACTCTCCGCCATTATGTATTCGGTTAACACGAAAATTTCGCGACTGTACACTTTTAATTGTTATATTAATACAGGTGAGCTAACAACGTAACTGGGCCTATTAGAAATAGCAGATAATAAAAGGTACAAATAAACGTAAACATACTATTTATTTTAGAACCGAACCGTATTATAACAATATACAAACAAAGAAATTAAGATGTGTCTTATACGACGTATAATTCTAGAATAAAAATCAAACTCAAAACTCCACTAACATCGTTTCCACATTCATAATGTAACTCGACACTTTTTCGCAATTTTACGTAAGAATGTTCGACCTAAAAGGTTCGGGGAATCAGCCCGCTCACTTAGACTGCATAGGTCCATTTTAACACTAATAAAAATACCATAATTTATAGTTGAAAATATTCTAATAAAATTTAATGGTAGAAACTTTTTATAAAAACAAAAATAAAGCTTTTTTTGAACACTTTAAAAAGTTATAATGGGTTTTCCCCAAAAAGTGCTTAATTTTTTGGATATTTCACTTCGAAGTATTCTATTTGAAATTTGGTGAATATGAATCTATTTTTGATTGGCTATAACTCTGGTTTTACGAGGTCCAGAGACCTAACGCGTACACCATTTTTTTTACTTTTTTACAGGCTATATTTTTGCTAAGAACGTTTTTTCGACAAAATATTTACTTTTTGAGTAATTTGCGAAAAACCGTCTAAAAATGTAGTTATTTTGTTGAAAAATGAACATATTCACTCGAAAATAACTCGAAAAGTGTTGACTTAGCGAAAAAGCTCTATAGAACAAAAGTTACTTAAAATTAGTCAGTTTATCCATTTCCGGACTTATTTTGGACATATATTTTTTCACCCCCAAGAGGGGGTGAAAGTCACCCCCAGGGCAAAAACACACATCGGCACAGTATCACTTTTTTTCTTTGAAATGTAAGCTATGCGTATGCCAAATTTCATGTCAATCCAAGCGGTTCTTTAAAATTTAGAGCAAAAACCGTGAAAGAATGGACTAATAATAATCTCTTCGATTTCAGCTCTTCTATCTCCTGTTTTGGCTATTTAGAAATATTTAGAAATAGAAAGATATAATAAAGAAAATACTTTCTTATAACATAAGCATAACCATATACAGTGTGTCAATTTTAAAACTTACAATGGCTATATCTCACAAACAAAAGCTGATATCGAAAAATGCTTGAAACCTTTTCTAGGATAGTAAGGGGGAACTAAAATGACATGAAAGATAACTCACCCCCATCAACCCCCTAGGCCCCACCCATCACAACCAAAAAAGTTTAAATTGCAAACCCCTACTTGTGATACATCATTGAAAAGGCTATAAAAAATGCTATTCAATGGTATAAATAATAATTATACAGGGTAAAGCAATAATTGTGAAACTTTGGCTTAAATGAAAAATTTAATAAGGTTTTGTTGAATTACAAATTTATTAAAAATGTCAATTAAGTAAATATTTAATGTGAATTCCGTTGTTTGGTAAACAATAATACAGCCTATTTTCAAATTCTGCACGAAATTTAGCAAATGTTCTAGTAATAGGGCGACATGCTTGAGTAATTCTTTCTCGCAATTCCCCAAGTGAAGCAAGTTGAGTTTTATAAACAACTGGTTTAGGGTAACCCCATAGAAAAAAGTAATACACTATCCTACTATAAAAAGTACTATCCAATGTATAAATAATAATTATAAAGGGTGTTAATATCAGCTGGCTTACTATGACTTTTGTATTTGTAATGCTATCGCCCGGACTATTATTTTAAATGGTAAGTGTCCGCTCGTACTTTTTTGTTAATTAAAATTTAATTTGCCATTTTTGCCTTAAATCAGTTGCTAATAAAACTTAACTTGCGTCACTTGGGAAATTGCGAGGAATAATTACTCAAGCATGTCGCCCTATTACTAGAAAAACATTTGTCAAATTTCGTGCAGAATTTGAAAATAGACTGTATTATTGTTTACAAAACAACGGAACCCACTTTGAACATTTACTTAATTGACATTTTTATCAAATTTGTAGTTCAACAAAACCTCATTACATTTTTCATTTAAGCCAAAGTTTCACAATTATTGCTTCACCCTGTATAATTATTATTTATACCATTGGATAGCATTTTTTATAGTCTTTTCAATGATGTATCACAAGTAGGGGTTTGCAATTTAAACTTTTTTGGTTGTGGTGGGTAGGGCCTAGGGGGTTGATGGGGGTGAGTTTTGTTTCATGTCATTTTAGTTCCCCCTTACTATCCTAGAAACGGTTTCAAGCATTTTTCGTATTCAGCTTTTGTTCGTGAGATATAGCCATTGTAATTTTTAAAATTGACACACTGTATATTTATAATATCTAGTATAGTATCATAAAAAATAATCTTTGTTTATCTCTTCAAAGATACATCTAACAAAGGTAACGGTTAGTTACAGAATCAAGTATTAAAATTTAAATACAGAAATAACGTAAAGGCAAATAAGAAAAAAATCGAAATCTTGTTTGTGTTACATTACCTGTCAGCCGCAGCCATTACCCTTAGCCGAGTTCTGAAAAAAATTTTAATTTTCAAATTAATACTACTACACACACATCAGTAATAAGCCTGGATCCCGCGTACCAAAAAAAGTTGATTAATAGCAAGCTGAAAATTTCTTAGTAGCTGAACGGTGCGGTGTCTAGTCGGACAAAGTTTGATGTACGGAAACACTGGAACAGGGAAGTTTTAATTGCGGAACAGGTTACAGGTTTCGAACGTCACACTTCGAAAACGTCCCATGTATTTTGTCGGACAGAACTTCACAAAGATTCTCATGAGAAAAAGCATATTTAAATTTATGTTTAAAAAGTGCACATTTTTATTTAAAAATCGACGGGTCTCAGCGTTTTTTACAACTTTTGAAACAAGGACAGAAATAATAATTTTATTCCATAAGTGCCTTCCACACTATATATAAAGTTTGCTATTGAATAAACTTAAAAACAACCTGCTAGTTTTCACAATCATAAACTTATCAGAATGTCCCACAATTAAAATCACGTTCCACAATTAAAACTTCCCCTGTTCCAGTGTTCCCATACATCAAAGTCTGTCCCATTAGACACTGTTAAGCTATTAACAAATTTTCAGCTTGCTATTAATAAACTTTTTTTTTGGTACGCGGGATCCAGGCCTATAAGAAATTAGGTACATACGATAGAAGTTTTGTAAATAAACTGAAAAATTAAAAGTATCTGTTCTAAGTTCAAGAAAAATTATATTTAATTTTAACATTTCGTAAAATTCCTATAAAGGAAAAGTTAATAAATAAAAACTACGTGTATGTTCTTCTTCTTCTTATTCTCTATAACCAACTATGTCTGTTTAAGTTTATTTATTTTTTGAAGTGAAAAATTCTTTAGGGACGTAGTGCGATTTTTGGATAGGGGAAAAGCAGTGAATTCGCGACCGTCATCGCGACCGTCATTGCGACCGTCATCACTTATGCTATATATTATAATATATTATATTATTTATATGTATAGAGAAATTGTATAGCAGTATTTAAATTTAAAATAAATGTAAAACCTGTTTAAGGGTGGCGAAAAAGGATTTATTTCGCGACCGTCATCGTGACCGTCATCTCTTCGGCAAAATAAGTTTTGTACGTATCTATGTTATGTGTATCTATATATAAATTATATAGAAGTATTTAAATTTAAAATAAATTGTAAAACCTATTTTTGAATGGCGAAAAAGTATTTATTTCGCGACCGTCATTGCGACCGTCATTGCGACCGTCATCTATTCGGCGAAATAAATTTTGTACGTATATGTATTGAAGTGAAAACCTCTTGAGGGATGTTGTGCACTTTTTGGATGGGGAAAAATTATTAAATTATCGACCGTCATCGCTTCGACCAAATAAATGTTTGAACTGAAAACTTGTTTAGGGACGTGTACTTTTTGGCTGGGAAGAAATAATAAATTAGCGACCGTCATCGCTCCGACGAAATATATTTTTGAAGTGAAAACTTCTTAAGGGACGTTGTGCTCTTTTTGGATGGGGAAAAATTATTAAATTAGCGACCGAAAATTTCTTTAGGGACGTTGTGCACTTTTTCGATGGAAAAAAATATTAAATTAGCGACCGTCAGCGCTCCGATGAAATACATTTTTGAAGTGAAAACTTCTTAAGGGACGTTCTGCACTTTTTGGATGGGAAAAAATTATTAAATTAGCGACCGTCATCGCTTCGACAAAATAAATTTTTGAAGTGAAAATTTCTTTAGGGACGTTGTGCACTTTTTGGATGGGGGAAAAGTATTGAATTTGCGACCGTCATCACTTCTAGGTCTGGATCCCGCGTATGAACAAAAAGTTGATTAATAGCAAGCTGAAAATTTGTTAATAGCTTAAGGGTGTCTAGTCGGACAACCTTTGATATATTGGAACACTGGGACAGGGGAAGTTTTAATTGTGGAAAAGGTTAAAAATTTGGAACAGTCAGACCACGAAAACGCCACATGTATTTTGTCCGAAAGAACTTCCAATTGATTTGTTACCCTTTCATTAAACTCTCATGCAAAAATGAGGCTGCTATTTATCACCAAATGGGAATTATAATGAGTGGAAAACGTAGAATATGTCAAATGACAGGAATTATGACAGGTGATAAAGAGCAATCTGATTTTTGCCTGAGAGTTTAATGAAAGGGTAACAAATCAATTGGAAGTTCTGTCGGACAAAATCCATGTGACGTTTTCGTGGTCTGACCGTTCCAAATTTGTAACCTGTTCCACAATTAAAACTTCTCCTGTTCCAGTGTTCCCATATATCAAAGTTTGTCCGACTAGACATCCTTAAGCTATTAACAAATTTTCAGCTTGCTATTAATCAGCTTTTTTTTCATACGCGGTGTCCTATTGGCTGAAATAAATTTTGTATATATATTAATTATTATTATGTGTCTGTATACATAAATAGCATAGGGCATACGCATCGCGTATATGATATAGGTATACACTTCTTTTTGGATGGGGAAAAATGATTGACCTCGTAATTTATATACTATAAGAAGTTTTCACTTTTGTTGGCACTCCCACGAGTGCCTTAAATTTTTTATTGTTTTATTTAGTATCTTTGTGACGAAAAAATTTATATTTTTTACAGTTATTTGTTAATAATTGAAATTCTCGTCCGAACTGTGACGGGAATTTTTGTATTTATACTGTATTAGGTATATAGTACCCAAAAAAACACATTTGCAACATGTCCGGTCAAGTGTCCCGACAAAAACCTTATTTCTCTGGACTATATGGACTTTGGTCTAAACCGGGATATTGAAACAAGAACACATAATAAAGACAGTCATTTGAAATGTGGTATTAGAGAAATATACTTGGAATAGCATGGACATAGAAGAAAGCGAACACGGAAGTATTGCGAGTAATGGGCAAATAATACAAAATATTAAACACAACCAAAATAAAAAAGTTACAATATCTGGGACACGTAATGAGGGGACAGTAATTTGTATTGGTAAGTCTGATAACGCATGGAAAGATACGGGGAGAAGGGAGTGTGGGAAGAAGGAGAGTGTCATGGTTGAAAAATTTATGGGATTTAAATTTATTTACTACTACTATCGGTTTACAGCGTTCTCCGACGCCTTCCGACTCCTAACCGCCATTCTTCTCTATTTAACCATAGACCTGGAGGGAATTCTCTTTCCTCTAGTTCTTTTTCAATTCCCTCCCCTCCAGCTTCTTCTCGGTCTTCCTCTTTTTCTTCTTCCTTGTGGTGCCCATGCCAAAATCAGCTTAGAGATCCTGTCATCTGGCATTCTCTGTGCATGGCCGTACCATACTAGTTGTTTTGTTTTTATATCATCAATAATTATTGTATGTGTGACTCCTATCATTTCTCGTATTCTCTCATTTGGTATCCGATCTCTTCTTGATTTGCCTGTTGCTCTTCTCCAGAAGTCCATTTCTGTTACTATTAACATTTTCTCCGTTCTTTATTTCAGTAGCCAAACTTCACTGCCATATGTGAGTTTTTTTAATTATGCTATTGTATATGAGCTGTTTGTTTGCTTTAGATATTGTCTGATCCCACAGAATACCGTTAATCATGGATATGGCTTTTCTACCCTGTATGTTTCTGTATTTTATAGCAGCATCGAGTGTTCCATCTTGAATTATCTTCATGCCCAGGTACTTGTATTACTGGCAGTGTTTAATTTCTACCCCATCGTCTAATGTAATAGACTGCTTTGTTCCTCCAATACACATGGCCCTAGTTTTCTTAATGTTGACTTCATTTAAAATTTATTTAAATTTATTTAATTGGTGTAAATTGGAGTAAAATAAAATTCTTCAGGGCAGCAGTAGATAGAATAAAGATAGTGATGATGATGATATCCAACCCCTGATTGGGCCTGAGACGGCACTTAAAGAAATAGTCAACTTCCTATGTTTATATAGATTTTCTGACGTTCCAGACTTCACTAGACATTGCAGGAATTTTCAATGCTATCTCGAATATTCTAGAATTTTAATACTTCTTCATTTTCGCCAAGGGAATTTTTCTATGTGGGATTAATCTTACGGAACTTTCGTAACAGTTTTTGCTAATTAAAAATACAGGTTATATTTTATTGATATAAAAATTTTTATACCATGTAATTTCTAAAGGAGAGATCCTGTATCTCCTAAAGTATCCGACATAAAAGATACCGTTGGAATAATATAAAAAAGTTAACTTCAGCATTAATGTTATATGAGAAAAGTGTCATCAACTGAAAAGTTAGTAATAAAACCGGGAAGTTTTGAACGGGATCGAAATAAGAATTAGAAGTACGTCTCAAGAAATAAAAAGAATATTGACCTAGACGGTTGACTTGGAATATATATTCTTTATGCCTGCAGGGTTGAAATTAGGCGAAATACTTCTTATAAAAACAAAAAAGTTTTGAAAACGTTGTTTATAAATACGATTCTTATGGTAAGAACCAAACAAGTGGGTCACGGTAGAGGTGGAGGTCACGGTAGATGCTACTAGTTAAGTCGCGGTCGATGTTGACAGCACTGCCAAGTGAAGCAGTTTGATGAAATTTTAATGACAAGAAGACGGTACTTTTGTGATTTTGTGTGAGTTAAGTGATTATAGTGATAAAATGTGACGAGTGCTGAACTGCACAATTGCTATCAAATCCTCCTTTATGTTTAGCATATGAAATTCAAAAATGAACTGAATACGCAAAAGAGATTATGGGCAGCAACTCGAATACCTACCTTAGCGCACAAAACTACAGAGGAATGGTAACTTATCCTTAAACACACCAATCACAGGGAAGCATCCTTGTAGACCGCGCTGTAGGCGTCCATATAAAAACAAACTCATTTGATCTTTGAAAGCATCCATGTAAACTTCCTGGATGGCATCACGCTAAACCTCCACCGTGACTTACCTGCTCTGTTCTGTTCCATTCAGTGGAATGTATTTGTTTAGCATAAATATCGACATCGACCGCCACCGCGACCTTCACCTCCACCGTGACCCACTGGTTGTGTTCGTGCCCTTAGGCCGATGCCGCACTGCAGGAAGTTTGGTAGGATAGTGGATGGTAGATACCTGCCTGGCGACCATCCAGCTACTTATACCACGAATAATACAACGACGGTAGCCGCAGTGGCCTCCCACTACCATCTAACCATCCGGTGGTCCGCTAGGCGTCTATCCACCCATATCAGTCGTGTTTGATAATCCATCCGGTTAGCCTCGCTATGGAGGAAAGCGTAATAAGTGCTGTGTATAAAAGAAGGACAATTTGAGACCCAGCAGACCCACTATGTGACGAAACATGGCTTAAAATATCTGTTTTATTTATTCTTTACAGTTGCATTAAAAAATCCAATAATCAAGTCAGGTGAATTTAAAAAGCAATTTTTGCCTTTAAGTCGATTTTTCTCCATTTTCTGAAAAGTTTAGTGAGTGAGTTTTACCTCTAATATGACGATAATATACTAAAAAATAAACGATTCCTCAGTAGTCAGTTGGATACTGACTTCTGACATCATTTCACTCTTTCACTGCGTCCAGGATGCAGCGACCCTCCACCATCCACCTTTAAAATCCACCCTCCAAGCCACCATCTAGCATCCTGCAGTGCGGCATCGGCTTTTAGGGTGGGAGTGGTAAGGTGGTGCCTTTTAATTTGTTGGATGTGGAATTCCGATTAATCTGGCAGAAGTTGGTAATATTTTTTTTGATTGAGGTTTCATGGTCGTTTCTTGTTAGCACGTTTGATTCAGGGATGCTTTCATCTAGTGTAGCATCATCGCATGTTGGTACACTGCTTCGTTTCCCTTGATTCCCACATGTGATAGCATTATTTCTAAATTATAGTTTGATGGTAGTATGAATTCATTTTTTGATTGGACAGGATTTTGATACTCAAGCTGCATAATTTAGTGACAATTGTTGCTGTCGTAAGTGTAAAGGTAAATCGTTACCTAATACTTGAACGCTACTGGTTGGGCTATTTCTAAATATGCCAAGGTCTATAAGTCTAAATGATGTTGTTTAAAATAAGTTTAGTTCTTTTTGGTGTAGTTTTTTGGCAGTGTCATAACATATTGCACCGTAGTCTAATTTTCTGCGTATAAGTGATGGAAAAGTTTTGTAGGGTTCTTGCACCTATCTGTTCCTCACGTACCTACCTACGGTTTAAGAAAATTTTTAGGAGAATAATTCTAGGTTGGCATTGCTTTCCCAGTTTAGGGCGCAATCTAGAGTTAAACTCAGACAATTTATTTCGTTTTTTTTTCTGTTATGTTAATTTAAAGTTAAATTAATATTTTTTATATTTTTTCGTTTGCCGAATATAGTGTACTGTGTTATTTCAAGCGAGAGGTTAAAACCAGATATAAGTGACCATTTTTCCAGCGTATGTTAAAACTTCTGCATTAATTTATTTTTTATTTAGCGCATGGCTTAAGTACATCACATAATATATTTAGATTTATGCATTATACAATGCATCACAAACAGATGTCCGGTTTTTTTATATATTCGATTGACCCTTCGGTTGCCATTAAAAAATCAATAGGGTCACCTGTGTATGCTCTGCGTGGGCAGTCCTGAACAATGTGACTGATCGCTGGCTTGCAACGCCACAGTCACAAGAAGACGTGGGAAATTTACCTTATCTGTAGAGGGAGTCGGCGCATCTTCCACAGTTTGTTCGAATTTTTTTAAGGGCTGCCCAAATCTTACGGGGCGCTTAAATTCGCTAGGTTTTCTTGTGATGTCCGGTAGACTATGGTAATGCAGATCTGTCTTACTTTCCCAATCTTCTCTCCATCGGGTATTTAAGTCAAAGTTGGATTGCTGCAGCGCTTGAGCAGATTGTAGAGGGGGTAACCTGGATCGGAGACGGTTTCCAAGAATATGGGGATGTCGTTGTGGACTAGAAGCTGGAGACTGTCCATTATTTTGTTATATTCTTTAACCAATGCATGTTCGCTGCGTAGGTTGGGTGGTGCTATATTACTAAGGGTGGGTAGCCACATTGTAGGGGTGGGCTTAATTGTGCCTGTGATAATACGCATAGCACGGTTTAGTTGGGTGCGGACCAGGTGGGTGTGCCTGCTATTTAGCCACACTGGTGCACAGTATTCTGCCACCGGATATATCAGGCCAAGAGCAGAGAATCTTAAAGTTGATGCTGTGGACCCCCATGTAGTACCGCATAGTTTCTGTATCATATTGTTGCGTGTTTTCAATTTTGCTGCTGTGTTCGTCAGGTGTTCTTTGAATGTGACCGTTCTGTCTAGAGTAACCCCAAGGTATTTCGGGTATTTATTGTGTTTCAACAACTTGTTATTAAAATACACTCGCAATTCTCTGTTTGCCAGCTTGTTGTTGAGATGAAAAGCTGATACTTCAGTTCTTGAAGTACTTGGTTAGAGTCTCCATTTCTTAAGGTATTCGCTGAAGATGGATAAGTCATTCGTGACAGTGATGTCTGTAGTTTCTAAAGATTGGTAGCTTGTTACAAGAGTCTAGTCGTCAGCATATCCAAATTTTCGAAATTCGGTTTCAGGCATGTCAGCAGTATAGAAGCTGAAAAGTAAAGGGGCAAGGACAGAACCCTATGGAAGGCCATTGTTAAGTTTCACCTGTCTACTCGTCTCCTTTCCCATTATAACCTGGAAGGCTCTGTTTGTCAGCATGTTGTCAATGAGGTTAATTATCTTTCTGCAGGGGATAATACTGACCAGTTTTTATATATTAATCCCTGTCTACACACAGTATCATATGCTGCTCTTAGATCTATAAATACTGTTGCTGTCTTTTGTTTCTTTTGAAAACTAGCTTCTTTAAAAGTTGTTAATGACACTTGGTCCATACAGCTTCGATGAGGGCGGAAGCCAGCTTGTTCATTAAGTACTTGTGCTTTTGTGGTAGATAATCAGGTGGTCTGCGTATAAATTGGATTTTATCGGTAATATCAGTTCGTCCAGGATACGGGCTACGAAATACCATTTTCAAGAAATCGCGGACTAGAATTGAGGCCATGAGAGCCAGAGTCGCCTAAATGATTTAACATTACTTTACATAATCAAAGAAAATGATCAGAAGCTATCAATGTCCGATTGTTTTTGTAATTGTGTGTTGACCAATAATGATTCTTGGTCAACATAAAACTACTAAAACAATCGGACATTTTTAGCTTCTGATCATTTACTTTGATTATGTAAAGTAATGTTAAAATCAGTTAGGCCACTCTGGCTTTCATGGCCTCAATTACAACCGGTAGCTCTTACTTCAATGTGTCTATAAGTTAAGAAATTTTGTATAAAACCTAGTGTGTGACCCTCAATTTCTTATTGTTTTTGTAATGTTTCTAAAATATTGTATTTCCATGCACTGTCGAAGCTTTATTGATATCAGTAAAGATAGCCAGCTGTTTTTGGTTGTATAGAAATGCTTCTTGGATTCCAGACACAAATAATACTAGATTAAAATATGTAGTGGATCTGCCTTTACGAAAACACCTTTGATAGGGGGACAATAACTTGGAATTTTCTAAATGATATACTGATTTTCAATTTTAAAATTTCTATTCAGTAATATTAGACCAGGACTAATCTGTAAAAAAATGTGTATTTTTGGATGTGAGAGGTGGCATTTGGATTTTTGCAAATAAAGTTAGGTGACACCTTCAGTAATAATAATTGACTTATGCTCTTTCTCAAATATGCCCGGAACATTAATAAAAAATTAAAATATTTAAAAATTTCGAAAAACATCGATTTTTTCTGTTTTCTTTGCTTATAACTTTAAAACGGTTCGTTTTGGAACAAAGTCGTAGAGCAATAAAATAACGATAATTGAATTTTGTATGATATACGAGTAGTCAAATATGTCTTAAGGTATTACCTTTTCTGCAATATAGCAATAAATACAAAATAAGGGGGCAAAACACGCCTGTTGTTATTCAATATTTCTTAACAACTTTGGTGGCACTTAGAACCTTAGTAATTCGCTTAGAAAATTCTTATAACTTATTTAACTGGTTTACCAAATTTCATTTAAATCGACCTAATAGATTTTGCATAATAAATTTGCAATATATATGTTTTTAAAAAAGTTCAAATTTTTAAAATCTTTCTGAACAAAAAGTAGACCATTTAGAAGTTGGCTAATTGTGTTACACATAAAGAGGTGCTCTGCCTATCTAATACACTTTACAGAATTAAAATCGGATTATTTAAGGGGCCTCAGCAATGTTTTAAAATTACAAACAATTTTTTGGCTTTTAAACAAATAGCTTTGTTTAATAATAAAAAAATTTATTTTTAGCAATGCAAATAATTAAAACCTGTATAATTTGAATTAGACTTTCAAATACTCTCAGCCGAATTGCTATTTTATTTTTAAATCAAAAGTTGTTCTCGTTCAAAAATTGAATTTTTTCGATTTTTTGAATGTTCCACCGCGACTATCTCGAAAACTACGCATCCTAAGAAAAACTTGTAAGAACATTTTTTGCTTAGAATTACCAAGAAATACAAAAAAGTTTTATTTTGCGAAAAATCGATGTTATGTAATTCCTCAAGTTCTTTGTTTATAACAATCTTATCGACATCCGGATCAACTGTTACCCAAAAAATTCGTGTTTTACGAATCAAAATACTTAAAAAAACTTAAGTAAGTCCATCTAAATAAAGGAGCCCGTAGCACCCCCTCCTGGACACAGCACTAATTTGGTTAAAAGCCAAAAAATTGTTTATATTTTAAAACATTGCTGAGGTTGCTTAAATAATCCGATTTCAATTCTGTAAAGGGCATTAGATAGGTGGAGTGCTTTTTTATATGTAAAAAAATTTACAAATCTTTGTATGTTCTAGTTTTTGTTGTGCAAGATTTTAAAAGATTTTAATTTTTAAAAAAAAGTTTAGGTTGCAAAATTATTATGCAAATCTAGTAAGTCAACTTTGATGAAATTCGGTGGACAGTTTTAGCACATTACAAAAATTTTCTAAGCGAATTAGGAAGGTTCCAAGTGTAACCTAAGTGATGGAAAAACATTGAATAAAGACAGGCTTGTTTTGCCACCTTATTTTATATTTATAGCTATTTTGCAACAAGGGTGTTAAATTAAGACATTTTTAACCAATCGTTAATTATCTTTGTTTTCGTGATAGAAAATTTAATTATCTTTGTTTTATTCCTATATGACTTTGTTCCAAAATGAATCGTTTTAAAATTATAAGCAAAGAAAGCAGAAAAAAAACGAAAATTTTTGAAATTTTTAAATATTTTATTTTTTTTTATTAATGTTCCGGGCATATCTGAGAAGGAGCATAATTCAATTATTATTAACGAAGTTATCTCCTACCTTTATCTGCAAAAATCCGAATGCCACCTCTCACATCCACCTAAAAACAGATCATTCCTTGTCTATACACTATTCTAGTAGATTCTATTAAGTAACAATACCATAATTATTTATACAGGGTGTCCAAAAATTTTTGAATTAAATTATCTAATTTATTTAATTCAAAATACATTTTACTGCTTATTGTTTGTTTGAAAAATAAACATAGCTGTTCGATTACATTCAATGTTCAAGGTGTCACCCACCTGTCTCTTGGCAGTTTAAACTTTTAATTTAAGCGAAAATCAACGTTTATTTGTCAAATCACCATTTTTTTTTTGTTTTGTGGAGTAGTAAAATATATTTTGTAGATATACATTGTTTTTTGTGTCAATTGATTTTATTAGTTAAACATTTTTTGGGCACCCTGTATAAATCATTATGTTACTGTTTATATTACTGAATAGAGAATTGAATAACCTTCCAAATGAGCTAGCACACGACCCATATTCTCGATTAAAAAATGATCGATTACGTCATCACGCACAGATAGATGACGCCGCTAGTGTAATTTATATACCTATGCAAAAAATCATAATTTAAAAATAAAAATCGACCTGTTTCGGGATTTATTTCCAAAATCGCTAGTTCACAAAATAATGAATTTATTCCATTTGGCTTTTACACATGGTATACACTATCGTATAAAACATATAATAAAATCCACCCCTGCAATGTTATCTTGTTCAATTTCGTTCGAAAAAAGTGATAACTGAAATTTACGTGACCAACTGTCAGACGTGAAAAAGAAAAGGCCCGATACAAATGTTATTGGCTTTTTTTCTTTCTGAATTAGATGACAAGGGACGTTGGTTATATATGAAGTGAATTGAGTGTTTCCAGGTTCTGTGGGATTCATTTGTTATTTAGTGAATATGACGTGTCGTTTATCCAGCAAACTGGATTTGTGTCAGCAAATGTCGGGAATGCTTGATACCAATTACGGGGTTATGGTTGTTTCAAGCATTATTGTTATGTTAGCAACTGTGAAGTTTCAAAATGGCTTACGCTAAGATAAATAATTAACGCTAAAAATTATAGATCTAGTTTTATGGAATAAAGAAGAAAAGTTAATTAAAATATGTGCTATAACTCTCCAGGTTTGATATTCTTTTAAAAAATGCATTTTAACACGTTGACGGACAGTTCGTCAAATGTGTAAGCAAGTGTTGTGACACTATATGTATTTTGCAAAGTGGAATAGGGAAATTGCTGAATTTCTTTTAACGCTTCACTGGGGAACACATTTGTTGTTGAGTTAGGTCTGACACTTGTTTTTCACTAATTTTGGGCGTCTGAATCTAAGAATAACCTCAGATTTTGTCTATCACGTCAACATTTTAAACTGAGGTGCACATTGCGTGCCCATGTCTCACTTTATGAGGAACTCATGCTCTATCTTGATCACCAAGTTTCACTTTAAATAGGACAAAAAAAAATGGACAAAAATAAACAAAAATTATTAAAAAAGATAGGTGAGAAAAACGAGGTCTAGGGTGCAGCTGCACCCCGCACCACCTTACGAAGGTTAAGCTAAGTTCTATTTTTTGTAAATACGGTTGTTTATAATTTTTAAAAATAATTTCATTTTCTGGATCATTACACTTATATTACTGTTTTATAATCTTTGCATTTTTTGGCGTTATTTTTCTTAGTGATTGCAGTGAAAGTAGACGTCAGAAAATCATCGGGTTGTTCTCCTGTTTCATAGACTGGCGAAAAGACATTGGCGAAAATTTTGTTCCAATGCACAGTATTGTACGACTGTACGTTGAAAATATAGTGCAAAATTTTCCAGAGGAAGTTGTAATTGACGATATGGGATGGTCAGCGAATAGTAACGACCTCAATCCTAGAGAATGCCTGGGACTTGCTTGGTAGATGTCTGCGGAATTCCCCTAATGAACCAAACACTGCACATGAACTAGAACAACGTCTTATCCAAATTTGGAATAAACGGGAATACTTTAAGACCGTTCATTTTGAGTATGAATCGAGAAGAAGGGAACATGTTACCAATGAACGGATACGAGAAATAATGAAGGTCACACATACAATAAATGACGAAATCAACGAAATACAACTACGATGGTTTGGTCACGTACAAAGAATGCACGAAGACAGAACCCAAAATAAATACAAAACTGGAGACCGCAAGGTAGAAGGAGAAGATGTAGACCGAGGAAAAGTTGGCAGGCAGGAATAAACAAAGCCATGGATGAAAGAGGTCTGCAAGTAGATCAATGTGCGGACAGAGAGGAATAGCGAACGGGTATCGGAAGACGGAGAACGTTGTAAACCGATAATCGTCGCCTTAATACTATAACTTGATAACTCGAAATAGTAGTTCTGAGATAAACGGGTTTAAAGATTTTAAAGATATTTGTGCTGCTACCATGATGTTAGTAAATACGAAATTCACTCTGCAGCTATAAAATACTGCTCCTTAACTTTTTGGCTACTGATAAATTTAGAAATACATTGAAAATTTGTTTTCCAATATGGAAAATAACAGCAAAAATTGAAGTTATCAAGTTTTAGCACTACCATAATGTGAACATTTGGTAATATCGCATGTAGTGCCAAGTGAACTTTTTAACAAAACTAATAATTTAAGCATTATTTTGGTGAAAATTACCCCTCTGTCATGGGGGTTTCCAGATCTGCTAACAATGCTCGTTTTGCATTAACATGTATCGACTAAACAGATAGCGATTACGTGGTAAACTCAATGATTTCAGAAAACACGTGCTACAACTAGATAACTAGAGTTAGCTAGCTGTAGCATTCAGTGTATGTCGTATTCACAATTATTTCGGTTAAACAATAACTTGATAACTTATCTTGTCAAGTTTTAGCACCGAATATTAGGGGCATTTGAGTTTTATCAACTTTCGTCAATCATCAATAAATATTTAACCCGTTTGAAGCGAGTTATCAAGATTTTACAAAATATGGAGGCAAATAAGATACATCTTGTGAACTAGTTATCTCAAAAACGTCAATTTTGGAGTTATCAAGTTATAGTACTAAGGCGAAGGTATATATATCGTCGATGCCAAGCTGTCGTTCTTAGTAGAATTGAAAAAACATCTGATTAAGAAAAAAAATTTGAACAATTTCAATTTTTAAAATTAAGGATTTTTTGTTCAGTGTTGAAAGATTGTGTTATGTTTATCAATATTGAATATGGTTAGCGACATCCCCAAATCTGTCTATTTTACAAAGTAAAGTAATACGAAATAAAATACGTTTCATTTCATTTAACATTTTAATGTTATATGATCAGTTTTTAAAGGGTGCGAATTTCTTGGAGCAGTGAACTTTGAAGTAAGTTTAAATTAAAAAACAAATAAAAAAATATGAAAAAAAAGTTTTTAGGAAACGCTTTTCTTTAGTTCCGGGTGACTAAAATTATAAATATTAAAAAATCAACTAAAAAGCAAAAAAAAAAAATTGAAAAAATCGAACACATTCGTCAAAGAAAAGCGTGGGGCGTCTTCATCGAATAAACGGTTTTCGCCCCACGCTTTTCTTTAACGAATGTGTTGGATTTTTTCAATTTTTTTTATTTTTTGCTTTTTAGTTGATTTTTTAATATTTATTATTTTAGTCACCCGGAACTAAAGAAAAGCGTTTCTTAAAAACTTTTTTTTTATATTTTTTTATTTTTTACTTTTTAGTATTACACTTTTCAAATATTAAAATATATCGTCATGTTTATTAAAATATGTATATAAAACATATGATATACAAACATAAAAAGTAGTCGGAATCCGCAAAAAATTTGAAACTTCATTGTTTATTTGTGAAGCATAACGTAAACAATTAACGTAAAAAGTGAAATTATGTATAGTTCATATCATTAGCTACAATCCGTAAAAATTTCAAATTTCTAGATTGTAAAAAACAAGAGAATTTAAGCATTTTCCATTAAAATCCTTTTTTTTAACAATTATTAAACATAAACAAATTTTTTTTATTGACTATTCGTGTATTGTTCCCGCGAATGCATATGTCTGCAATTTTTCATTCATTTGCATTGATGAAAGGGCAGGCAAATTGACCTCTAAAGATTTGACGCAAACTATTGAACTAAAGAAAAGCGTTTAAAAAAAGAAGAATGTGTGTAACTTATTAAATTTAAATTAAAATACATTTTACTGCTGTCATAAACCAGACAAAAATGTTTATATCACAAATAATCATTGCCTTTCGCTTAAATTGAATGTTAAAACTTCCAAGAGGCAGGTGGCTGGCGGAAGCTGGCTTGAATATTTAATTTAATCGAAAAGCAATGTTTATTTCTGTAATACACATTTTTTCTGTTTACGGGCAACTGTAAAATGTATTCCGAGTTAAATAAATGACATACATTCTTCTTTTTGTCAAATAATTTAATTAAAAAATTATTTTTGGACACCCTGTACAAATCATTATATAAATTTTTACATTACTGAATAAAGAATTGAATTGCCTTTCAAATGAGCCATCGCATGTCCCCTATTCTCATTTAAAAAAATCACCGATTACGTCATCGCGCCCAGATGGATGATGTCACTAGTATGACATATATGCCAAAATATCGTAATTTCAAAATAAAAATCGACCTCTTTCGAGATTTTTCCTTAAAGTCGCCTTTTTACGAAATAACGAATTTATTCCTTTCATTTGCATCGTACTGTATAAACAAACATATGAGTGTTCAAAATTTAAAACTTTATTATTTATTTATGACGCATAACGTAAAAAATTAACGTAAAAAGTGAAATTGTGTATAGGTTATATCATTAGCTACAATCCGTAAAAGTTTCAAGTTTCTACATTGTAAAAAACAAGAGAATTTAGGCATTTTTCCAATAAAATCGTTTTTTTTTTTATTTAAACAATTATTAAATATAAACAAAAATTTTTTGTTGTCTATTCGTGTATTGCTCCCGCAAATTCATATGTCTACAAATTTTCATTCATTTGAATGGAAGAAATGGTAGTCAAATTAACATCCAAAAATTTGACGCAATCTATTGAACTAAATAAAAACGTTTAAAAATCATCGATTACGTCATCGCGCCCAGAAGGATGACGTCACTAGTATGACATATATGCCAAAATATCGTAATTTAAAAATAAAATCGACCTCTTTCGGGATTTTTCCTTAACCCTGGATTGTTACACTTATTTTCTAAACTCAATCTGCTACATCGAGGTACAGTGGTACCCCAAATAAAATCGACCTGAAATATTTATATATGTATGTTTTAAGAACTTATGACAAAAACAATCTTAAGATAACATGCTAAGAATTTATTTTGTATACAAAAATATTTTATTATATTATTATTCACAAGTTTATTTTCATATATTCTACACCCACTACTGCAAATTGGTGTAACTTACAAACAAGGTTGGGGTACAAGTGTACCCCAGGTAGCATTCCAGGGTTCAAGTTGCCTTTTTACGAAATAACGAATTTATTCCTTTCACTTGCATCGTACTCTATAAACAAATATATGAGTGTTCAAAATTTAAAACTTTATTGTTTATTTATGACGCATAACGTAAACAATGAACGTAAAAAGTGAAATTATGTATAGGTTATATCATTAGCTACCATCCGTAAAAGTTTCAAGTTTCTACATTGTAAAAAACAAGAGAATTTAGGCCTTTTTCCATTAAAATCGTTTTTTTTTTTATTTAAACAATTAATAAACATAAACAAAAATTTTTTGTTATCTATTCGTGTATTGTCACCGCGAATGCATATGTCTGCAAATTTTCATTCATTTGCATGGAAGAAAAGGTAGTCAAATTAACATCCAAAGATTTGACGCAATCTATTGAACTAAATAAAAGCGTTTAAAAACTAATAAGTGAAAATAGAAACTGGATTCTACTAACTTGTCCAGAAATGCTTGGAAAATATAGATTATCAAAATTTACAATTTAAAACAGATTGCGTCAATTCACAAAACCTTCAGATTTTAATCAAACACTTGATTGGATTCAATAATTCTCTCGGCAATGTTATTTCAACGCTGAATACATTTTGGGTACTTGAATTAACAACGTTGGGCAAATTGTATATATTAAATAATTTAACTACATTGTCAATAGTATTTTGATCGATTTTTCATCGCCACTTATTATAGTCGATTGTCGTTGAGAAACTAATCATGTGTGAAGGCACGTATCCACTATATTCGCGAAACTATTGCGCTCCGCAATCCTACAACTGCTCCACATGTGAAAAATGTGAAAACTTTGAATTATCCACGTCCGTCTGTCCGTCTGTTTGTCTGTCTGTAGGATGGTACTAAAGGTGAGAAATTTGACCTAGGCTGTCTGTCCGTCTGTCCGTCCGACCGCGAATATAACTCCTCCGTCATTAGGTATACCACGTAGAATGACAAATGAGGTGTCAAATGAAAGCTTATAATACAAGCATGCTACTAAATGTGAGAAATTTGACCTAGGCTGTCTATCCGTCTGCCCGTCCGACCGCAAATATAACTCCTCCGTCATTATACCAGTTAAAATGACAAATATGAGGTGTCAAGTGAAAGTTTATAATTCAAGGATGGCACCAATGGTGAGAAATTTGACCTAGACTCTCTCTCCGTCCGACCGCGAATATAACTCCTCCGTCATTACACCAGGTAGAATGACGAATGAAAGCTGATAATCCAAGGATGGTATTAAAGGTGAGAAAAATTTGAACTAGGATGTCTGTCTGTCTGTCCTTCCGACCGCGAATGTAACTCCTCCGTCATTATGCCAGGTAGAATGACAAGTGAGGTGTCGAATGAAAGCTTATAATCCAATAATGGTACCAAATACTATTGGACTGTAATACATTCAACTCTTGACATTTCCCATTAGTTTTGAGGAAGCAAAAAATAGCGCCATCTAGCGGTATGAGTAAGATAACCAGAGCAATCTAACCTTAAATTTATAAAATTGCTTTATTATTGTTTTTGTATAAGTGTTTGAATTATCTTTTTTTTTTAAATTAATTGAGCAAAATTAGCTCGTTATTCAAAAATTTTTAAAATTAAATTGAATGTTTACGTCAAATTTTACGTTGTCAAAACGTAGTTCAACTCAAGCCGACAGTGGCGCTATTGGCAACGTGCTTTCAGATTTCTGTGGGAGCTGGATCTATTACAATCAATAGTATTTAGTGGTACTAAATGTGAGAAATTTGGCCTATGACTTCTGGTTTTAGAAAAGCAACCATAAGTACTGAGATAAAGTAACCGGAATAGCAAAAGTGATATATTATTTGACGCGCCTTCGCAAGACGAGAATAAATATATGTCTGTCTGTCCGTCGGCGAATACAACTCCTCTGTTATTAATACAGATAGAATGACAAAAGAGGTGTCGGCTGTAAGCTTATAACCCAAGGATGGTATTAAAGATAAGAAATTTGACATCAGATCTCCCGTTTTAGAGTTGCAGAGAATAGCAAGCTGAAAATTTGTTAATAGCTTGAGGGTGTCTAGTCGGACAAACTTTGATATATTGGAAAACTGGAACAGGGGAAGTTTTAATTGTGGAACAGGTTAAAAATTTGGAACGGTTAGACCACGAAAACGGCACATGTATTTTGTCCGACAGAACAGACTTAAACTCTCCGAACAGAGATTAAACTCTCATGCAAAAATCAGACTGCTATTTATCACCAAATGGGCGTTTTAATGAGTGGAACATCTAGAATATGTCAAATGACAGGAATTATGACAGGTGATAAATAGCAGTCTGATTTTTGCATGAGAGTTTAATCTCTGTTGGGAGAGTTTAAGTCTGTTCTGTCGGACAAAATAAATGTGCCGTTTTCGTGGTCTGACCGTTCCAAATTTTTAACCTGTTCCACAATTAAAAGTTCCCCTATTCCAGTGTTCCCATATATCAAAGTTTGGCCGACTAGACACCCTTAAGCTATTAACAAATTTTCAGCTTGCTATTAATCAACTTTTTTCTCATACGGGGGATCCAGAACTATTGGTAATATTATGAAAATTTATTTATAAATTACAGTTTGAGGTATACTTTGAACCATATTAAAAAAGAAGCCACATCTCGATAAAAGGTGCCTTATCGGAAAAATACTAAGAGGCAAAAAAGTTTTAAAAACACTGTGTTTAACTAATGGTACAGCAATAATAGTTTAATTGGAACGTACACAAATATTTGGAGGGTTTAAAAGCACAAAACCCCCATAAAATTTTTATGTAAACAAATTAAAAAAGAAGACCCATCTCGATTAAAACTGGTTTATTGAAAAAGTACTAAGAGGCAAAAAAGTTTTAAAAACATTGTGTTTAACTAATGGTACTACAAAAATAATTTAATTGGGACGCACATAAAAGTTTGTTATGGGCTGCACAAATTTCAATATAATTTCTTTTTAGGATGTTTATGTTATAGGAATGCCATATGTCCATTTTCATTAAAAAATCTCTAATAGTTTTCGATATATCGGAAAAAATCGATTTTCATTTTGTAACTTCAAAGGGCTGTAACTTTTTTTGTGTGCATATTTGTACTAAGGTAAGTTAGGTTCAGTCGAACTATTTTTGGTCCCAAAATATGTGACTTAATTTATGACCTGTATTTTTGTTACTCCCTGCATATTCAAAATTTTGCCGAAAGCTAACAATTTGGATTAAGCTTATGACATTTTGTGTATGTGTCGAATGGTACAGCTGTTGACCTGGGCTCCGATGATGATGGCCAATTAGACCTAGTGCTGAAATAGCAGATGGTGGGTGTTGCTTAGCTGCTGCAACTGTAGATGGTGGATGTTGCTGTGTGTTACATGCATCGTGGTTGTATCGCCGGCGATGAAAGCCTCAGTATTCCTGAGGAGATACGATTTTTCTGATTTATTCCAAAAAACATCCATTCATATTGTATATTAGACGCCAAGAAGCAATGAAAAGTTTCCTTTCCATTCTTCAAAAAATTACCAAAAACTAGCATGTAAAGTAAATAGAATTATTAAATAGTTAAATTTTATATGATTCCTACATGCATATAAGTAAATATAAATATCAAACAAACACGTGCTATGACAACAAAAGTGAGGTTAAATATTATTTAAAGTGAGGTTAATATGAAAAATGATCATAATCGAAATAAATGAAGTATTATCAAGCTACATTTCTTTAACCTTCCGATGACCAACCTTTTTTTGTTACACGGATGACCAACGGGGGTAAAAAACGGCCCCAAATCAAAAATGACAATTGACAAAGAAATAAAGTTGTTTTAAGAAATGTAATATTGTATTCGTAATTGTAATGTTACTATTGTATCAATAAATTATAAATAAACATTAGTGAAACATATTTTTAATTACAACTGAACAACAACAGGAATCATCATTCTGAACTTAGAATTAAAGAAATTTTTAAATATACGCTAATTACGTCATCACAGGTTAAGCAAACAATTTTTTTTCAATATTGAAATGTTTCTTACATACAATTCAACATAATAGACAGTATAAAAATAATTCTGCCACTTCCATAAAGGTTGCGGCAGAATTGCAAAGATGAAGTGTCACTGTCATCGAAATCACAGTGAAGCATAGAACATAAATACCCTGATAGAATAATTAGATGATTTATGAGAAATGTACGGAGATATGCCAATAAAAAATATCAAGAGAGATCGCCAACTAATTTTTAATGAAGATTAGTAAAAACGTTAAAAGAAGTTAAGAAATTAATAAATTATTAAAAAAAAATAAAATAATTTTCTGAAAATAAAATAACAAAGATGTGACGTTTAATTATAACGTTACAATATTGACCACGTCACAAGACCCTTACTCCATTGAGGCGTTCCATTGTAATGATATTATGCCACAGCTGGCGATCGAAGGAGTATCCATGTTGGCGCATCCGCTCTACTTATCTACATACCCTACTAGACGAAACCGAAGGAGAAATGGCACGGAGAGCGTATTTAAGACGAGGAGGATAATCATAAAATCAGATATTCTTGACGTGTTGAATTACGGAGAGCTCAATGGCAGAAATGCGCCGGATTGAGGCGGTTCTTTTTCCAGGTAGGTGCCTCAATATTGACGTGGCGATTTACCGGAACCGTTACCTCAGTGAGCGGTAGTAACGATGGACGGGTGACTGTGTATCGCTGTTGAGTGTTATCGCATTGGATTGAAATGCGATATCTTCGAGTCCGAATGTGTAGATAGGTTGATTCCATCAGATTAGTGTAGATAGTGTAGATTAATGTGTAGATAGGTAGCGCGATTTTTATTGTATATATTGTGTTGTGTATTGTATACGTTTTAATATTACTATTATGTTTTGATGACAGCAATAAATATAATGTTATTTTTCCTTTGCAGAAGACAGAATTATATTTTATTTTATTTATCTTGAACTGTATATAAATATCTTAAATATATTTACTATGTTTTTAATCATACTATCATACCACCATTTAAATTTTATTTAGTGTGATCTAATCTTCTAAACTCTAATTAATCATAAATATACGCACTCCTTTGAATAATCTGAACTTTAAATAAACAACATTGTTTAAATGCATCCAGCCCTGTAGATATTTTTATGTGCACTACAAGGGACATGATGAATGCGTTTTTTAATTAGGATTGATGTTTATCTGCATGACAGAATAGGCATGTTAATCTATAGCTATAATAAAAGTGTCGTCTTCTAATTACTTTTTTAATTCTACGTCAATTCTAATTAATTTAACGTTCGGTTGCGGTGTGGCTCCTAAAATGATTTTTTTATTACACGGATAATATAATGGAAAAAAATTATTTTACCTCAGTAATATCTTTAGGTATAGAAATATACAGGTGGTGCTGTATATCTTTTATTTATATTATATAATTATTCATATTAGAAAAATCTTTTAATTTTAATGCACAAGCACAATCTTTTAGTAATTAACACCTATCTCCTTTTTTCTACTGTTTGTCTTTAATGTTTGTTTTGTAATTATATCTACATTTTTTGGCTACTTCTAAGTCTTTTATTTCTATTTTTGATCTTCCTGTTATTTTTTTTAAATCCTCTCTTTCTGTAGAATGTTGGTAACAATATTTGTTGTTTTTGTGGCAACTCGAAGTAAATCAATGTTGTCTTGTAATAGAGGTTTCGTAGCCAGGATGTTCTTTTCAGCCAGATCCTCTTCTTTCGGTATTTTATGCCTTTAGTTTATGATAGATAACCTAGCTATTTCTCTGGATGGATTATCAAATGGCCGAAATATTCATTCCTTCAAGTTTTTATTATTTGTTTTCCCGCTAGCTTGTCCTTAGGAGAAGCAGGCTCCACACACGAGTAAAATTACTAATTTTGAAATTGCAAAGTATCCAAATTCAAGTTTAAACCTTATTTTATCAGTTTCCGATACATAATATGGGCTTATTTCATTTTAAAGCATTGTTTTTAGTTGTTAATGACTTGTGTCTATGAAAACGGCAGGTATTTAGGTAAGCTGATGGACTAGTCTATTACCTACTCCATTTAAAAGGGGAACTGTTATAAAAGGAACCTTTTTAACGTAACTAACTTTATAAATTCCTTTCAAACTATACTGAAACTCAAATTATATTTTTAAACATCTTATTTATTTTTTATATTAATTAAATTCACTATCAAAAATGATATTTATTAATAAATAACTAAGTTAAAATTTAGTTTGTCTCTGACGTATCTGTCAAACACAAATGTAAACAACGTATATGCTATTTTGATACATATTTTTCCACCTACCTCTACCGAAAGTATACTTTTCCGGACCTGATTGTAGGGAGCAAAGTTGTACTTTTCCTCCCTAGGGAGGAAAATATTTTTCCTCCCTAGGGAGGAAAAGTAAAAGTGACGTCATGGTATTTCATTCATGAAATGTAACTTATTGACGCCCTGTACAATATCTATTTTCTATTACGTAAGTTTCTATACATTTTAACGTTTATTTATAAAACACTCTGTATTTTGCAGAATGGTAAAAAACAGTAAATTGTTATTTTGATTTAACAATGTTTACATTATTAATTTGACTTATATTTGACAGTTGACAGTTATATTGTACGTACTTGTTAGTTTTAGTTCTAATAAATTTTGTTGGTTAGTTATATAAATAAATTAAGTAAAAATGAAAAAATGACTTGTTATTTGAGGAAGGTGGAAAAACCATATGTATAACATGGGAGTAAAGTGCCTTTTCCTCCCTTGAATGATTACTGCCCTCCGCTACGCGTCGGGCAGTAAACTTCATTCTCGGGAGGAAAAGTAGCACTTTCCTCCCTTGTTATACAAATAGCTATTTCGTCCGCTATAACTTTTCCCATGCGTCACGATACATTTTCAAACAAATTAAGTCAAACCTTAAAGTGAAACGTACGCCAATGTGTGTAGTATATAGTATACAGTATACAAAATGTATAACATCGACGTTCGTTTCACTTTATTTTTTGACTTAATTCGTTTTAAAATGAATCGTGACGCATGGGAAAAGTTATAGCGCACGAACTATAGGTACAAACATTACATTATAATTTATTATTATTATTCAAATATAACAAAATTTGTTTAAATCCAAATAAAAAATAAATAATATAATAATTCCTTCATTCAATTTAAATAAGTATATGGATACGTACCTATAATATGATATACCGCAAGCTAAACGATTTATTTTTTTGAATGACGCTCTCGCGTCAGGATTTTGAATGACGTACAATACGACTTTACACCCGCCAAAATTCCGTGCCGAACGATAAGAAGTATTCACTTCAAAAAAATATTTAATATTTATTTTATCATAAAATAACGTATATATACATTTAAGAAATATTTTTACTAGTGTAGCACAGCTTCACTACTTCGTCTATAAAAACGGAAATTACTCTGATCTAATGAAAATGTCATAAACAATTTGTCATTTGACACTTTAAATGCCAGCAGCGGCCTTTAATTAGAGGTCAACATCATAATGTATGCAAATACACTTTGGAAAGCATCATGAATCCGATTGGTGGTTTGACGTCAGCTCTATGTATTTGCGTAGATAGCATTAGATGACCCAGCTAAATATACAGGATTATTACGATTGTGCATTTCCGTATGAGCAATATAATTTTATTAAATTAATAAAATATTAGGAAAAACATAAAAAACGTATCTACGAGAACTATTTAATTTCAGAACTTACGTAATGACGGAACAAGGAACTATATATGTGACAAAAATGCAAGGTTCCATTAGTAATATGCACGGAACCTTCTTTTCTTTATCGAAAACAAAACTCAATATATCTAATGATTTATCGTTATCTTCCTTACTTCTACCGATTATTTTAAAGATACTAAATAGAGAGATCAATACACAAATGCAACGAAACCGTAACAAAGATCAAAGCGTAGTAAAGACTGCTAACTCTTTTATTTCTATTCTAGAGTCTTTTTCCTCTTCTTAATTTTGGCTAGACACGTTTATCTCTAGTGCTTAAATGTAAGACCTTTGTACCATACCCTATTTTTTCTCAATAAGTTCTTTCTCTTAAGCCCCAATAACTCGTGTTTCCTTCATAGATCAACAGTGTTCCCATTGGTAGTTTTACCATTGACCTAGGATATAAAATTTATTAAAATTATGTTTATCCAAAAACCATATTTAAGTCCTCATTAATATTGCTTTTTTTTTGTTTTCTAGAGTATAATCGTGTTGATCTCCACAGTTAAGATTGGTTCTGGTGTTATCCTACCTAAGTTCATCTGAAAGATAGATTCATCGAGTACAATTACAGTAGTATTTGCTTGACTATTGAAAACACAAATCGGCCTCGAAGTATATTTTGCTTTTAAGTTTCAGTATAATAGTCATAAATATACAGGGTGCGCCAAAGCTCTGGTTTTCTTTGATTACGGCTAAATTATGGGATATACAAAAAAAAATTTAATATAATTAATGTATATTGAAGCCGTCTATAATTTAAAATTATTTTCGATTATACAGGGTGAGTCTGAACGTCAGTACGGACCAAAGTTGTGTTTTTTTAATGAAACACCCTATATATTAAATCATTATTAAATATATTTTTTTTAAATATTAAGAATTTATATAAGGTATTATATGCCTAAAGTTAACAATTTTCGAAATATGTAGACTTTTATTGAGAAAAATGGTAATATTCAAAGGGCTGTGAATTAGGCTTTCAAGGTAATAAACATTTAAATGATATGTCAAAGTTTTTCTAGCATACTGTTGTTTTTAAATAAATTAACATATTTGACATATATCCATAAAATATACAGTGTGATCACTATTTGCAAATACAAAATTTTCTCATTTTTTTTTAAAGGGACACCCTGTATATTAGTATTGCCTTTTATAGTAAATATTACAACTTTTCTTTTGACATAAGGTTGTATGTACCTAGCATGCTTCGTTTTTAGATATTTAAAAAAAATCTATAGATTTTACGTTTTTGCGGATTTTTTATTAAAAAAATTTTCAAAAAAAAATAATTATAATCTGGTTTTAGAAACATACATTAAAATATCAAATATGAAAATAAAAACGCAATTATAGATTAAAATAAATCGTATACTAGTACCATTCAATTCAATTTAATAACTTAAAATTATTTTACAAAAAATAATTTACCATACTAAATGAATGCATAAACTAGTTACTAAATTAAATAAACAACCAAATTTGATATCTACCCTAGTAATTTTTCTACCACAGCAACTTTCCTGTACCAAATTAATTGGTAGTTATATTGTATTTACGAGTAAGTTCAGTTAAACTTTTAATTTACCTTTTAAATTTACTTACATCTTGAGAATATAATAATTATAAAATATGCTTTGAAACAAATAAATGTTAAATGTATCAGCCAAATTATTCATTAATATAAATAGTATTAAATGGTGTCATAATAGCTGGTAATACTTTTGTAGTTGAAATTTTTGTAACAATTTTTTAAACCTATTTTAATTTTAATTTTTCAACCGAACAATTGATGGATATGACATTTGTTTTGGGCGAAACCATTAGAAATTATTACCAGCTTTTGTGACACGACTACATAGATACTATTTACTTCATAATATAGGTACTTCTATAACGTTCATTTGTTTCAAAGCATAATTTATACGTTTTCAAGATGTAGGTAAATTAAAAAGTTATTAACTGATCTTACTCGTAAATAAAATTTAACTAACAAAATTGGGTACAATAAAGTTACTAGGGTAGAAAATTTTCTACGGCAGATTTTAAAATTGGTTGTTTAATTTAATAATTAATTTACCCATATTAGTTACTTATTAGTAAGGTAAAATATTTTTTGTAGCATAATTTTAAACTTATTAAATTCAATTAAGTTGCACTTGCATAAATATGTTTTATTTTAATCTTTAATTACGTTTTTAATTTCATCTTTGATATTTTAGTATACCTATGTTTCTAAAATCAGATTAAAATTTTTTTTGCAAAAAAATTTAATTAAAATTATCTTATATATCCGCCAAACATAAAATCTATAGTTCTTTTTTAAATAATTACAAAACCAAACATGCTATGTACATACAACCTTATACCAAAAGAAAGGTTGTAATATTTACTACAAAGTGCAATAATAATATAGATGGTGTTCGATTTAAAAAAAAATGAGACACACTGTATATTTTATGACTATAAGTAAAAGATATTAAATTATTTAAAAATAACACTATATTATAAAAACGTTGACCTATCACTTAAATTATTATTACCTTGGAAACATAATCCACAGCCCTATAAATTTTACCATTTTTCTCAATAAAAATGTAAATATTTTGAAAATTATTAACTTAAGGCCTATAAGACCTTATACAAATTTTTCATATTTTTAAAAACTATATTTAAAAATGATTTAGTATATTAGTGTATTCCATTTAAAAAAACAAAAATTTGGTTCGTACCGTCGTTCTGACTCACCCTGTATAATCCAGAATAATTTTAAATTATAGACGGTTTTCATATAGATTAGTTTTGTTAAAAACATTTTTTTGTATATCCCATAGTTTAGCCGTAATCAAAGAAAACCAGAGGTTTGGCGCACCCTGTATAGTCATATAATAGTCATAAGTAATATTTAGTCATAAATACCACAAGAATGAAGATCAAGCATTCTAATACCTCTCTTCAAAAAAGGAGAAAAATTGGACCCGGAGAATTACTGAGGAATTAACTTATTAAACACAACATTAAAATTAACAACCAAAGTGATAACAAACAAATTTAATGAAATTATACCATTAGCAGAAGAACAACAAGGTCTTAGGTCGGGAAGGTCATGTACTGACGCAATATTTGTAATAATGGTAGGGGAGCCCAATCGGGGATTTTTGCAGTTACTCGAGCGCGTCAGATTAGCATATGAGGAGAAACCTGGTACCCTGCAGATGTACCTCTACCATATATTGGCTCTTAACACAGGGGTGCTCGTTAAGGGGGGCCCGAAAAAAAAATCTATCCTTAAAATAACTCGAAATTGTCAGATTAAGATAAGGTAAGTTAAGTACATGCAAAAGAGTGTACATTTCAAAAATCTGACGATTTGAGCCGGGCCTAAGGAAATGGGTGAGTCCCAAAGTTTCACAAGAAAAAAGCGAATATTTCGCGAAATGAATGACATATCGAAAAACTAAAAAATGCGTCCCAATATTTTTTAAAAATCCATCGAATGATACCAAACACGACTTCCCACGTAGAGAGGTGGGGGGTAAATTTAATATTTTAAATACGAATCACGTGATATTTCGCGAAATGAAAATCAGATCGAAAAACTGTAAAATACACTTATTCAATATTTTTGAAAAAGCTATCGAATGGCACCAAACACGAGCCCCATGGATGTGGGGTGGGGGGTTACTTTAAAATCTTAAATAGGAGCCCTCATTTTTTATTGCAAATTTGGATTCCTTACGTAAAAATAAGTAATTTTATTTGAAACATTTTTTCGAATTATGGATAGATGGCGTTATAATCGGAAAAATACGATTGTTGGAAATGGAAAATTAAATTAAAAAATGGCAAGCGCCCACTAAAATGGAAAACTTTACTTAACTTTTTTTGGTTTTACGACCTACTCTTCACAACCCAATAGGTCCCCAAAACGCTCGAGTTACTGCACATTTAGCATACTTTGCTCCCCTACCATAAGACAAGTTCAAGAGAAATAGTTTTAATACAACAAGCCGGCATATTTATATTTCGTGGACCTTAAGAAAGCATTTGAGAGGATCAAATTAAAGGACGTTATCCATTTGTTATACTCGAGAGAGCTACCTCTAGGAAATTGAAACGATCGAAAGCATCCTCCAGAACAACTCAATAAAAGTAAAAGTGGAAGATGAACTAACTGACACAATTAAAGACGGCAATGGGATAAGGCAGGGGATTCCTTGAGTGCTTTATTGTTCAACCTGGTTATAGATGATATAATAAAAAAAAGTAAGAACTAAAAAAGGATACCAAATGGGAGAAATACAACTTAAAATAATCTACTATGCAGACGATGTAATATTAATCTTTCAAAGTGAAGATGATTTACGCCGTATGCTGCACCAATTTAACATAACCGCCAGAAAATTGAACATGTTAATTTGCCCACAAAAGACAAAATGCATGGAAGGTCAGGTAATAGAACAATATGGAGAAATAAAAATACCGATAAAGAAATGAAAGGCAGAATTTACAAAACAGTCATCAGACACATAATGACATACGCGGCAGAAACACACCCGACACAGAGAGGACAAAAAGATTCAAGTGGACAGCGAGAGACGGTTCCCAATAGGAAGACGATAGTGGGAAGACCACGAAAACGATGGAACGACAACTTACTAGAGGCACATTGAAAAAACATACAGAGTCATGTCTATACAAAAAGAAGAAGAAGAAGAAGAAGAATATTCCGGTTGGTGGATGGCGGAATTAATTTAATCCTAAAAATAAATGTTACACAACGAACGGTAAATATTTTATTTATTGTGGTAACAGAAATATGTTTCGCTTAAGACACTCGGAAGAAGGGTCGATTGTTAGTGAGAGCGTTGGGTGTGGTCCGACGCGTTTGCCTGCTGAGCTATTACTAAATAGAAAAACCACAACGATTACTGTTATCTTTCTTCCCTCTGACCAGATAACTGAGCAATAAATCATTTATTAGGTCTGGTGTATACTTTCGCGGTTACAACAAAAAACACTCTCGAATGCATAGTGAGTTGTTGACACAAACGTCTGATATGGTAACTAATTTATATGGGTGAGAAAAACATATGGTGGACAGGGTAAAGCCATGTCTCTCTTAACATGTGTATTTGAATGTGCATTTCGAATGACTAACGTTGTTTCGTCTTTGAGAAAAAATAATAAAAGAAATAAGAAAATAAAATTAGCAGAAATAGTAGTTATAGCGTAATGCTATAAGAAGAAGAAGAAGAAGAAGAAGAAGAAGAAGTAGAAATCTTAAGAAGAACGATTAAAAAAATTTAACATCTTTATAAGAAATTTCTGTGGCAAAAAGATGTTTGTCTAATGCCATCTCTCTCTATCTCTCCACAGGCACAAAATATTTTGTTAGAATCTATGTAGTTTCAAGCTGCGGTTTATAACATACTTATTAAAATTTAGTGCCACAAGCGCTTGGATGTTTTTATTGTATATTATGGTGCATTATGCAAAGCTGAACAAATTAATGTATATTTACGTTTCAGTTTTATTAAATCCGTTTTATTGCAAATTACTTTGTTCGTAAATGAAATTTGTGGTAAATATATATAAATTTATATAATCAAATACAATGGCTTTATTTTGAAACTTTAAAGTAAAATGCGATATTTTATTTAACTACGTTGCTATTATAGTAGGGGAGGAAAGTATGCTAAATGTGCAGTCACTCGAGCGCTTTAGGGACCTATTGGGTTGTGAAGAGTAGGTTCTAAAACGTTCTAGAAGTAAAGTTTTCCATTTTAGTGGGGACTTTTCAATTTTAATGGAATTTTCCATAATTCGAAAAAATGTTTCAAATAAAAGTTATAGTCGATTCGTTAATCTGAGGCACTACTGTCTACACCACATTCGCAATAAAAATTACTATGTATATAAAAATAAACACACCAAGACACGTTTGAATGTTCGAGGGGTACTCCCAAATCATGATTTGGGAGTGATCCTTGTTCTTGTTTATTTCTAGTGCATCTGTATTGGGATTGTAGTGTAGACAGTGGTGTCTCATATTAGCGAATCGATTTTACTTATTTTTGCGGAAGGAGTCCGAATCAGCAATAAAAAATGGGGGCTCCTATTTAACATTTTAAACTAACCCCCCACCCCACTTATCTTACCACCCTTAGCAAAAATCCTCGCTTAAGCTCCCCTACCATTATGTTATTAAATAAATCTCGTTTCATCATTTCTTCTTTACTATTGAAAATATGTGTTTGGTTTTGATTTTCTGTTTTGTGTTTCTTTTTACTTCCGATGTTCCTTAGCTATGTAAAAAAATGCACAATAACTACGTCTTAAAATCCACCAAATCTCATTTGCATATCTCTACTGGTTTTAGAGCAATAAATAAATCGTCAGATTGTAAGAAAAATGTCAACACCCCCTATCTCGGAAACGAAGCATATGCGGACATCTATATTATAAAAGAAAGTCGAGTTATGTTAGTTACACCATTCATAACTCGAGAAGGGCTAAACAGATTTTTATGAAATTTTACACGTGTATTCTACCGGACTGGGAATAGGCACAACTCTGATTTCATGCCCGTACGTCATAAGGGGGCTTGCCCCCCCTGATATATTTTTTTAATTTTCTGACAAACCGTTTTTTCTTAATTTTGTATGATGTAGAAGCAAAAGATAAATACAATTCTAAATTTTCACTTTTTTATCTTCAACCGTTATTTTTTAATAGCCATTTAAATATTTTACATCTTTGTTTCCATACTCCTCCGAAACGAATTGACCGATTTTTATGAAATTTGGCAGGTAGACTCCCTGCTTTTCGAACAAAAAGATGCTATTTTTTTCTTCTCTAGCGCAGTGCGTTTCCGAAATAGCGAACCGTAAGCCGTAGAAAAATTCTCAGCACAGAAGAAGAACGAACGGGAAATGTCATAAAACAAACGTGCAACAGATTAACTTTTGGACTGAAATTGGATAAAATATGAATTTTTTAATTTTACGCAATTTTCAAATTTTAATAATCTTGCTTTCGCCTGGGCAAACCATCCAGTTTATTTATGTTTATTAGATGAACTAACGAAAAATTTCATGTACACTATTGCATGTTTTAAATGATTGATAGATAATATTTTTTGTTATTGTCATAATTAATTAATATTTAGAATTTCAAGCTTGAACTACCCGCGCAGCAAAATATAACATAGCTACACGCGTGGCGTACTTTATACGTCACAAGAAAATACACTTAAAAACAGCGGATTTGTTTATTTTTTTTTTTGAAAAATTACACTTATTTGTTTGTTATAAACCTTACTCGGCGTCAGCGAATACTTGGAGTTTCTTCTCAGTAAGCAAATTGGGATATATAACTGGAATCTGATTCCATGATAAATAAAATTGCTAATAAAAATTTTTTTGAAATATTTTTTACCTGAGAAAAAGTATTGTTTATAAAGAAAAATATATTTTGTGCCATAATGACTAAAAGACATTTGAAATGTGTACTTATATTACGAATTGTATTACTATAATTGTGGCGTATGTTATCCATCACCGGAAAGAACAAAATAAACTGTAAATTACGATCTTCCTAGAACACCGATTATAACGAAACTAAATCCAGTGTAAAGCACATTCCAGTGATAGGTTAGATAAATAAACAAAGACAAAAATCAAATTTTTAAATACATTTATAATAGAATTCTTATATGTGGCTTACAAAAATACGCCAGCGCGTGTAGTTAAAGGTTAAGGTGTGAATTAAAATAATAAAATTTATTTTACTTTAAAAACTAAACAGTTTTTCCATTCTCTTAGGCCAAAAATATTTAGCTACCTAATATGTACTGTTATATTTCTATTTGATATGAAAATTAAATTTTGATAATTATAAACAAAATTCACTTTAATATAAAATATTTTTAATTTTCTCAACCTCGGGCATATAAATTTAGAACAACCTGTATACAACAAATTGTTATATTTAATTTTAAGAAGTGATTAGAATAAGCGTACGAAACTCGGAACAATGTGCTTAGATAAACAAAGTGAATGACGCGTACCATTATCGTTCTTCTCGGAAGGTCGATCATTAGCCTATGCTAAATAAAACTCAGTGAAATAGATGATAGTTCATTATCGTTTTTCGCGGAAGGTTTCGATCATTAGCCTATGCTAAATAAGACTCATTTGAAATAGAGAATAGGTCATTAAAATTTGTAAATAGTTAGAAAGTATTTTAGAATGGGAATTAAATATTTTCTTTTGAAATCCATTAAGCATATTTAGAAAGATTAAAAATTGGTTTTGAGGAATATTACGAATGAGAGTTGGTGGTGGAAGATTGATTTGTGAATCTGGAAGGGATATTTAAAAAGTAGGGGAATGGATGAGAAAGTGAGAGCAGAATGTTTTGAGCTGTCGAGAAGTGAAGTCGAGTAGTAGACGGTAGTGTACGGAGAGTGAGAAAGCCGATGTAGTTCCGTGAGTGTGGAGTATCTATCGTGGAACGAGAAGTAGGCCAGGTCGAGAGTAAAAGAACCTCCTTGAGCCAAGAGTGTCCCGGTAGCTGATAGCAGTTTCGAGAAAGGTAGAACACAGCATCACGACAGACGCAGGAACGAGAGCTATACGAGCTAGTTTTTCAAAGGAGAACATTACTGGAAGCCAGGACGAGGTTTGATCGCAGCCAAGGATAGCAGGAAACGGGTCTTGTGTGAGGACATTTTCAGTTCACCAGGAAAAGGTCAGTCTCATTTGTTTGGACATGAATGTATGGGTTTTTCGTATTAAATTCCACATAAAAAATTGAATAACATAATCAATAATATCAGAAAAGCTTCATCAAACTTAAATAGAGTTGTTCCTAATAACTCCTAATAGTTAAATGTTAATAAAAACTTTCAATTGAAAACCAAAAGGAAATAAGATTCCCATTTGTAAATGTTATGTTTAAGAATAATAAGAAATAGCAAATATTAAGCATTGATTGCCTTTTAAATAAAATAAAAAATATTTTGATTATAATTGTAACCCATATGTGTATTTTTTTTACTCTTTTCTTTTCTATCCCGATTAGGAACCATTAAGAAATATTTAGAAGCCACGAAAGTAAGTAATTAATTTATAATTCGCCCTGAGATTGAAAACATATTGATATGTGATCTGGTTAATTAATTAGATTAGTATTAATACATTGATTAAATTAAGTGACATATAAGAATATTATCTCATATCAATAATAAAGATCACAACAACTGTCGTCCAACGTGGAAAGCATTATAAAGTATTTCTAGTGGCAAATTTGAAGGATAGAAAGAGTAAAGCCGGTATTTGAAAATTTATATGCCTGTGGTAAAAAGTGAGATACTTACATTTGATAACATAAAATTTTAGATCTCTTTAGGTACAAATTTTACATAACTGATTTAATATTTTATTTTTACGATATTTACATTTGATATATTTATTGACAATTTATAATATTTGGGTGAGAAAAAGTCGTCTTGGTAACATACTAGTAAAATTTCATATTTGGCGGGGACAGTACTTCTTGAAAACAAATGTCTGTGACAAGAAGCCAAAGCAAAGACAACAAAAAACAAAAAGAACATTCAAATCAAGAGAATAATTCAGACCAAGAAGATATTTTAGACAAGACAATCATGGCATCAGAACAGCAAGAATTATCAGGAATAGATAAATTATTACAAATGATGCAACTCCAGTCACAAAGAATGGAACAGAAAATGGATGAAACTCAACAAAAACTGGATGACAATCAAAGAGAAACAAAACAAACAATGGAGAAAAATCAGGAAGAAACATCAAAGAAAATGGATAAAGTGGATCAAAAAATGGAGGAAACACAACGAAAAATAGATGAAACACAACAAAAATTGGATCAAAAAATGGATGAAACAAAAAGAATAATGCAAGAAAATCAGAAGGAAACAAAACAAGCCATAGAAGAGAACAACAAGAAAATGGAGGAACGCATAGAAAAGTATGAAATGAAAATTCAAGATAAAATAAAGGAGTTAACGAATGGCCAGAAAAAGGAACTAGAAAATTTGAAAAATAAGTTGGAAAATGCTATTCAAGTAGACAGAGAAGAAGTGGAAAAAAGAATCACAGAAATAGAAAAACAAGTCACCGAAAACCGGACGCAACAAAATGTCGGAGAAAGAAGAGAAATGGTTATACATAGCACAGATGACGTGAAGATAAGGTTTGGCGGGGATGTAAGAAGATTACACCCAGTGCCGTTCATAAATAGCCTGAAAAAGAAAATACAACACATCGGAAATTTCGATACAGCAAAAGAAACTATCAGAAACCATCTCAAATATGAAGCAAGCCTATGGTTCGATAGTAAAGAAGAAGAATTCGGCAATTGGCAACAATTTGAACAAAAATTTTTGAATTATTTCTGGGGAAAGGTCCAACAATTGGAAATTAACAAGGAATTGCAAAATGGGAAATACAATGATAGGATGGGTGTATCAGAAAGGACATATGCTTTGCAAATTTACAATAATGCAAAACATTTACAATATAATTACTCATCGGAACAATTAGTCGAACTGATTGCAAGACATTTCGAGGAAACGCTGGAAGACCATATCACATTGCAAAATTACAAAGACATAGATAGTTTATGCCAATTCCTACAAATAAGAGAATCACGTCTAAGAGAAAGAAAATCAAGAAGGTCGCGAGAAGATTACAGGCCCCGAGAAACACAAGATTACAGAGATAGAAATCAAAATAGGAGGGACTATACAAGACGAGATTTTAATCCCAGAAGGGAAAACGAAAATAGAGACAACGGAAGAGGAAATTATGAACAAAGAAATAGGCAATGGAATGAGGACAGAAATCGAGAATACCAGAATAGAAACACCACACGCTCAAATCAAGAAAACAGAAATAATGGTAGACAAAATGAACAGGTATATCGAGAAAACCGAAACAGATCCGACAGACCAAGAGAAAATAGAAGAGAAGTAAATAATACCCAGACAGATGAATATGACGGAGAGAGACATTATGACGAAAATATAAACAACGATGAGCAACCGGCGTCTTTTCACGACGGCGCTCACTAAAAACCAAAAAGAAAAAAAAATGGAATTAATTTAAAATTTGTGGATGGATTTATCAACGAGAAACCAATTAAAATTATGATAGACACTGGATCTGAAATAACATTGGTCAACAGAAAACTAATAGAAGAAGTTAACTTAACAAATTTAATTTATAAAATACCTAGGGTAAATTTAGTGGGCGCAAACAAACGGACATTGGCAACTATAAATGAAGGCATACGAGTAATGGTACGACTGGGCAAGAATATGTATGTACTACAATGTGTAATAATGCCAAACATGTCACATGACATGATAGTAGGAGTGGACGAATTGGCAGAAAAACATGTAGTGATAGATTTTAAAAATAATACGATGAAACTAACAGAAGAAAAAGAAAAAGAACAGGACAAGGAACATGAGAAACAAAATACGGACGAATCAGGTAAAGAACAAACAGTGGAAATGAATTTGGCAGCGAAGCAAGGACAAAGAAGAAAAAGGAGAAAAGGTCAGAAAAAGATAAAAGAAAATGAAACCTGTGGCTCCTCAAAAGAAGAGTTGAGCCCAGAAGAAGAAAATTTGAGAGTATCAGAAACAAAGGAAACCTGGGATTCCTCAAAAGAAGAGACGGGCTCAGGAGAAGAAGAAATAAAGCTAAAAAATGAAAGTGAAAAGAATATGATTGAAACAGTAGTATTTGAAGAGGAGGTAGATACAAACGAGGATGCAGAATGTACGGTAAACATGTGTGAAGAATCTGAAAAAAAAAGACAGAAAATTGATATGTGGAGAAGGGAAAGAAAAAGAATTGCGGTTGATGTTAAGAAACAACGAAAATTTGATCAATGAGGAAAACAGAGTGGCTAAAAAGTACGAACATTCATTTGAGGTGAAAAACTTGGGAAATTTTCGATCAAAGACTTACCCGATTCCATACAAGTATCGACAAGAGGTGAAAGAAGAAATAAATAAAATGTTGGAAGATCAAATCATCGAAAGATGTGATTCACCGTATGTTAACCCGATTGTGATAGTAAAGAAAAGCAATGGAGGATTGAGATTATGTTTAGATGCCAGGAATATCAATCAGCACACTGTATCACAATATGAATCACCTCTAAACATCGAGGCCATTTTTGGAAGAATCACCGGGTCACACATATTTTCAAAAATTGACTTAAAACACAGTTTTTGGTTGATACCGTTAGCTGAAAAGTGTAGAAACTACACCGCTTTTTCTATTGATGGTATTGTCTACCGGTTTAAGGTAGTGCCATTTGGATTGCAGAGTGCTTGTGCTGCACTCGTCCGAGCTCTACATACCATTTTGAATCGCCATGAAGATTTCATAGTTCATTATATCGATGATTTATTAATTTTTTCACAAGATACTCAGAGTCATCTGGAACACATAGAAATAATTCTGGAAGAATTGGACACAGCGGGATTGAAATTAAACATTGAAAAATGTCAATTTTTTCAAAAAGAAGTCATTTATTTGGGTTTTCAATTGGACACCAAAACAGTAAGATTAGGCGAAGACAGAGTCAAGCTAATAGATGAATACCCAAGACCAACGAATTTGAAAACATTGAGAGGTTTTCTTGGCACGATTAATTATTTTAAAAAGCTGATTCCCGATTTGAGCCAAAAGGAAATCCCTCTGATAAAATTGCTTAAAAAAGGAATAAAATGGAATTGGAAAGAAGAACAGGAGGAAGCTTTCGAAACATTAAAACGAGAATTCGCAAAAGGAACGAAAATATACCACCCCATTTACAATTTACCTTTTATACTCCGAACTGATGCGTCCATACAAAAATTTGCAGGAGTTCTGTCTCAAATACAAAACGACCAAGAAGTGCCGATATGTTTTATATCTCGAGTGACTAAAACACATGAGAGAAAATATAGTGTTACAGAATTGGAGTTTGCCAGTGTACTATACTGCGTAAACAAATTGAGGTTTTACTTATTGGGAGCAAAATTCACAATCGAAACAGACCATGCAGCTTTAGTACATATCATGAAGAATAGATTAGTAAATAATAGAATACATAGAGGCATTCTATTATTACAGGAGTATGATTTTGAGTTCCGATATATAAAAGGAAAAGACAACATAATAGCCGACGCTCTAACACGGGATGAGGACACCGGAAAAAAGGAAACAATTACTCTACAGGTGGGACTAAATAGATTAATACAAGAAGAAGGGATATATTCGTTAAATGAGATAAGGACAAACCAGGAAGACCTAGAGGAAAGAGAGAAAAGAAGAGCGGAAGGAGAAAATAACATATATTTTAAGAGAATAGACGGAAAGGAACTATATGTAGTGACACAGACATTGGCCGAAAAGATAATAAAGAAATTACATGAGGACAATGGGCATATCGGTAGCAGAAAAGTTTGGCTCGGTTTTAGGGAAAATTACATCAGCCGACAGGATTACCGCATTGCAAAGGAAATTACCCAGAAGTGCGATGTATGTCAAAAATATAAGAGTCGGAATTTCAAAAACGAAAATGTTGCCAAAAATATTGAAGCCCGAAACAAACTAGACATTGTAGCAATAGATATGTTAAGCGATCTAATTATGACCACTAAAAGGAACAAACATATTCTGGTAATGGTGGATGTGTTTTCAAAATACGTAAAATTATATAGTTGCCGCACCACAAAGGGGCAGGAAATATTAAGAAAAATCGACAATTTTATAGCCATAGTAGGAACACCAAAAAAGATTCTACTGGACAATGCAACGTATTTCCGAAATGATCGTTTCAAGGGACAACTTCGAGAACGAGGAATAGAGACAAATTTTGTCAGCATCAGGCATCCACAGAGTAATCCTTCGGAACGATTCATACAGGAAGTGACGAAATTTCTTCGCATTGCAACAGATGGTCAACATCGCCACTGGGACAGGAAAATGGCGGAAATAGAAAGGTATCTAAATACAATTCCGAGCACAGTAACAAAAGAGACCCCAGAATACATCATGAAGGGTGTACTGCCGATAAGGCCATGGGAAGACCAAGAGCCAAAAGAATATCAACAGGTGATTGAAACCGTACAGAGAAGATTACGGCGAAGCAACGAAAAATATATCCAAAGACAGGAACAAAATAGAAAAAGAAGACCAGTGACTTTCCAAAAGGGTGAAAAAGTACTCGTGAGGGCATTACGAGTATCAAATCTTCCTGGGGGCATTTGCGCAAAGTTGATGCCTGTTTTCGAAGGCCCGTACATCGTGAATAATGAAAATGGGATAAATAGTTATGAGTTGAGGCACAGGAACTCGGAAAAGATCCGAGGAATTTATAATATTCACGATGTATACAAATATCACGAATAAAAGACAGAATTACATGAAGTAGATAGTAAGTTAGGATATAAGACGTAGATTAAAGTAAGGAAATATACAGGGAGTTGGTTTTGCCTCGAGAAAATTTATTTAAAAATGCAGATAAATTTTATCGAATACAAGGCGGGGATTTGTTATATTTCTATTTGATATGAAAATTAAATTTTGATAATTATAAACAAAATTCACTTTAATATAAAATATTTTTAATTTTCTCAACCTCGGGCATATAAATTTAGAACAACCTGTATACAACAAATTGTTATATTTAATTTTAAGAAGTGATTAGAATAAGCGTACGAAACTCGGAACAATGTGCTTAGATAAACAAAGTGAATGACGCGTACCATTATCGTTCTTCTCGGAAGGTCGATCATTAGCCTATGCTAAATAAAACTCAGTGAAATAGATGATAGTTCATTATCGTTTTTCGCGGAAGGTTTCGATCATTAGCCTATGCTAAATAAGACTCATTTGAAAGAGAGAATAGGTCATTAAAATTTGTAAATAGTTAGAAAGTATTTTAGAATGGGAATTAAATATTTTCTTTTGAAATCCATTAAGCATATTTAGAAAGATTAAAAATTGGTTTTGAGGAATATTACGAATGAGAGTTGGTGGTGGAAGATGGGATATTTAGAAAGTAGGGGAATGGATGAGAAAGTGAGAGCAGAATGTTTTGAGCTGTCGAGAAGTGAAGTCGAGTAGTAGACGGTAGTGTACGGAGAGTGAGAAAGCCGATGTAGTTCCGTGAGTGTGGAGTATCTATCGTGGAACGAGAAGTAGGCCAGGTCGAGAGTAAAAGAACCTCCTTGAGCCAAGAGTGTCCCGGTAGCTGATAGCAGTTTCGAGAAAGGTAGAACACAGCATCACGACAGACGCAGGAACGAGAGCTATACGAGCTAGTTTTTCAAAGGAGAACATTACTGGAAGCCAGGACGAGGTTTGATCGCAGCCAAGGATAGCAGGAAACGGGTCTTGTGTGAGGACATTTTCAGTTCACCAGGAAAAGGTCAGTCTCATTTGTTTGGACATGAATGTATGGGTTTTTCGTATTAAATTCCACATAAAAAATTGAATAACATAATCAATAATATCAGAAAAGCTTCATCAAACTTAAATAGAGTTGTTCCTAATAACTCCTAATAGTTAAATGTTAATAAAAACTTTCAATTGAAAACCAAAAGGAAATAAGATTCCCATTTGTAAATGTTATGTTTAAGAATAATAAGAAATAGCAAATATTAAGCATTGATTGCCTTTTAAATAAAATAAAAAATATTTTGATTATAATTGTAACCCATATGTGTATTTTTTTTACTCTTTTCTTTTCTATCCCGATTAGGAACCATTAAGAAATATTTAGAAGCCACGAAAGTAAGTAATTAATTTATAATTCGCCCTGAGATTGAAAACATATTGATATGTGATCTGGTTAATTAATTAGATTAGTATTAATACATTGATTAAATTAAGTGACATATAAGAATATTATCTCATATCAATAATAAAGATCACAACAGTACATTCTCATATTTTGAAGTTTTTTTTTGTATCAGTCGAAATGATTTGTCAATTTTGAGGTTAATGCCCCTTAACGCTAACAACCATATTGTCATCGAGAAAGCTCAGTTGCCTCAATTATCTCAATATAATACAATGTATGTATTTATGTATGTATCTAAATCTATATATTGTATGTTCCCTATGTCCAGCTGAACGATTTACGTACTGTATACGTGGAATATCATATAATTTGTCATATTATGTATCTTTTTTATGTATTGTACCCTCGGAGATCGCTGGGAAAATTTACACTCAAAATAACAAAATCCAGTTTGGCAACACTGTGTAAATGTTGATAGTACCATTCCCTTTTAAGATAAACAGAACTGTAATTTAGTCCAGACAAATTAATATATTTTTTTCCAGCAAAAATGAGATTTTTCAACCAAATGCTGTTTCAAATATGATGTGCAAAATAATTTTTAATTGGGGTCTGCTAATGAGTTTGCTTTTTGTCATTAAAGTAGAAAAAAATTTAAATTTCACTCATTAAATCGCTATCGTCCAGTTATCGTCTTAATTATTTTAACTTTTAATAACCGTCGATTAATTCTGAATGATTAATGGGTTGTTAAAACATTTTATCTGTAGCGGCTTCTGGAATGCCTTAAAACTATCGAATTTCATTCGACCATACCTACAAATTTTGCATTACTGTGAAAAAATATTTGGACATATAATTTTCTTTTTTATTCGAGCAAATTGCATTTCGATCAATTTTCATGTCTAGTAATTCATTTTCGAGCAGTTGATTTTGAGTAGGTAATTCATTTCTAGCAATTGCGTTCAAGAACTGATCTAGAATCACAATTATGACAGATTATCTAATTATGACACACTAAGGTGCAACGAAGTTCACGGGGTCAGCTAGTAAGCAAATAAATCAAAAAAGAAAATGTTAAGAAAACATGAGCCTATAGTTGGGTTTTAATTTTAGTTTTTTATAAATGCTAGAATATTCCACAAGTTGAAGCGAACTTTGAGAAAAAAATCACAGTTTGATTGGTACACTCGGTATACGATGACAATTTACCTATCTAACAACAATATTATTACAGCGATATTGTTAAAAAATAAGGCTATAACATGTTAAAAATATCACTTAAATCGGACAAAACAGGTTTAGGAAATTCGAAAAATTACCAATTTTTAAGGCGTTGCGTAATTTCTTGGAGACGTGTAGTAAAATAAATCAAAATAGACGCTATAGACAAAAAAATGATATTAAAAAAACAATCAGGTTTACACCGTTGGAGAACTAAATAGATAAAAGGGCTAAATATACATTGTACTTAATTGACTAATGAATTAAAACTACTTTAATTACATACTCAAGGACGAATACTCCCCGTCTAACCCCATAATAAAAGTGCATAATTATCCGTTCGCGAGTGAATTTAGTGATTTATACGCTCATTAGGGGTATGACCACCCACACGACGGCTCACACATTCGCCGTTACCACGACCAAATAGGTTGAACTGGGCTACGAAGTCGTGCCACATCAACCCTGTTCTCCAGGTTTGGCCCTGTGTGACTTTATTTGTTTTCAAATTTGCCGGGCAGGGAAGCTACCATGCCAGGCAGAAATTTGAGTTAAATGGGAAGTTCACGGAGATTTACTTTGCATATCTCGAGGAAACGTATTTTTCAAACGAGATAAAGAAGTTGGAACATCGTTGGGTAAAGTGTATTGAGCTTGAAGAAGACTATTTTGAGAAATAAATCGCCATTTTTCTAAAATTTTCGTTATCCTTTTGTAAGCTCTGATGCCAGAAAAAACGACTGGATACTGGATCAAAGAAATAAAAGCGATATAAGTGAAATGGGCTCATAACTAAAGTGGAATATTGCGGGATCTACATATTTCAAAAAGAGAGAATATCAGATGTAGTACAAAATACATTTAATGAATATTATGTATAGGAGAAATAAATGGGGAAAGGTCGTATCCAGGTAGTACAAAGTTCCATGTCAATGTCAACCACACCGTTTCTAGTAGTGACAACCTCTTGGGTTTCTGCCACAATGCAAGTAGTAGAATTATTTTTGCTATTTAAAGAGAATAAGCTTAATAATACCTTATTTTAATTCCAATAGCCGATCTCTTTGGGGGAGTAGTTTATTAGTCAAAGTTATATTCATAGTCAAACTTATATTCTTTAACCATTTATTTTTATTTTTAACCTCAAATTTCCACGCCACGTGCTGCTTGATATCCGTGGCGGTTATCCCTTTAGGTCAATTGGTCAATGACCTTCCTGTAATAATTGTACAATCAAACGATTATAATGTATTAAAAAAAGAAAATTTTCTGTATTAAAAATGTTCGGAATACAATAGTATCGTTCAAAGTTAAATTTTGCTTTTATTGTATTGAAATTGAAACAGACTGTATGACTTGTACACACTTCTAAAAAGGTCAAACCAGCCAACAGGTGTATGTTCTCAAAGAAATTGAAAGTGTGTAAAAAATTTTTTAATAATCAGCTAAGTACTTTCAACACATAACGTGCCATCATCAGAGCTTCCTAAAAGGACATTTAAGATAAGAGATTTTTTATAAACAAAAGATTGAAAAAACTTACGTCCTCTTATAAATCCTTCATAGAAGAGTAATTGTTAAAATTCACATGATAAATCATGGATACTGGGCAAAAGCCACAGATATCGGGTATAAAACCCTTAAAATTAAAAGTTTATCGCATCTAAATTCTTTTTTAGTTTAAAATTACAACATGGATGCGTCAAACCATTGTGAGTTCACGTGAACAGCTGAGCGCTGTTATTCATTCAAATGATAAAGAAGGAACCACTAATTTATGCGCCCTCTATATTGGTATGTAAATAAAAATTAAAAATTAATTAAATTGAAAATGGCTAAAAGGCCATGTGTTCGTTAAATTAATTCTAAGTGAAGGTACTAAATTTTTAAAAAAATCCAGGAGGAAAATAAACTTCCTGTAGCTGGCTGTATACCATAAATCACAAAAATACCAAGTTTGTTGTAAAAGGTATATATTAAAATACCCTAAATAAGGGTCACAATACAAAACGTTTTCGGATTAAGGAATCCATCATCAGTGTTTAAAAGCCCTAAAATTAAGTATAACCTAATTAAATGAGATAAAAGTTAAAATTGACAGAGGTTTTCAAGAACAAGAGGTCATACTTACAAAATTTGCATGCCTGAGCCACCAAAATGTATCGGGTAAAAACCCTTTAAATGTAAATAATAAGGATGTTTTACATATTTATATAAAATTCATTGGATGGTATAGATAAACCTGGATGTTACCCAGGGCAACACAGGACTCTCTCCACGTGGTTGGAACTTTTTTTGGAGAAAACCTCACATATTGGATTTCAATGGCCAACTGACAAGTGAATTCAAGAGCAACCCAAAATGACATCAAGAACTGTCAATGTAACCTAGTTGTAATATTACTTCAGCCACAACAGCTTATAGCCACAATAGCTTATAGATTTGATAACTATTATTTCATAACAACACACTACACATCTTCCATGGTCCAATATCACAACATACTCTGTCAGACTTCTCATACCGTCCTACTCCCCCCCATATTTTACAACCATTTCATTTTTAACCAATTTGATGTCAGGTCTCTGGAGGACTCAGTTTCATCAAGTTACTTTAGTCTCATTTTCAGATAAAAATCAGATAAAAACAAAACAGTATTTTTACAATTATCATATCACTTTTTCTATCATTATACAATTTATGTGGGGTCGACTACCAAGAAAGTTATCAGTCATTAAACAATTATCATTTCATCAATACTCTAAAAATCGTACACATATGTACACATTACATACTATTTTGTATTCCTAGTATAAGGCCTTTACCATTATTTGTCTAATCGTATTGACAATTTTATACCACCCATACAACACCTATTGGTATTGTTGACTGCATAACTTCCTGTAACGTAAACATTTCATTTCCCTATTTTGAATACTTAATTAATGCATTATTTTTAGAATAAAATCTTTCATATTTTGTGAACATCTTTTATTTTACTATTTGTAAATTTGATACTGTTTTTTATCTTAAAACATTTAAATTAATCTTTAATGTTGTGGCTGAAGTAATATTACAACTAGGTTACATTGACAGTTCTTGATGTCATTTTGGGTTGCTCTTGAATTCACTTGTTAGTTGGCCATTGAAATCCAATATGTGAGGTTTTCTCCAAAAAAAGTTCCAACCACGTGGAGAGAGTCCTGTGTTGCCCTGGGTAACATCCAGGTTTATCTATACCATCCAATGAATTTTATATAAATATGTAAAACATCCTTATTATTTACATTTAAAGGGTTTTTACCCGATACATTTTGGTGGCTCAGGCATGCAAATTTTTAAAGTTAAATTTTCAAAATTACAAATATTAATATTGAAGTGAAATGTTAACGTGTATATAAGTTATCAAAATTCTTTTAAAAAACAAACCGTTATGGTTTGACCAAGTGTGGAAGAAGTGAGATGAAAACAAACTAAGGAGAAGTCTCATTTGTCAAGTCGAAATTGGTATTGTTTGGTATGCTATGTACCAAAAAATAACTATACTAAAATGAATCTACTAGAAGATATAGAAACAAGTAGAGAAATGAAAAGAAATCCTCAAAACTGTGTTAACACTCAGATTCAATTAAATTGTAAATTTGATCCTATCTTTAAGAAATTTCTTTAATAATTTTGGTTTAGTATACAGTATACCCAAAAATTGCTGTAGGTATTTTGAACATTACTTTTTCGGTATTCTTGAGTTTTCTTTCATTGATTACATATAAGTAGAATATTTGAGATTTGACTTAATCTATTGGTAAAATTGTTAATTTTATAAAATAACAGCTTTCGAACTCTGAACTTGACAAATGAGACTTCTCCTTAGTTTGTTTTCATCTAACTTTTTCCACACTTGGTCAAACCATAACGGTTTGTTTTTTAAAAGAATTTTGATAACTTATATACACGTTAACATTTCACTTCAATATTAATATTTGTAATTTTGAAAATTTAACTTTAAAAATTTAGTATCTTCACTTAGAATTAATTTAACCATCACATGGCCTTTTAGCCATTTTCAATTTAATTAATTTTTAATTTTTATTTACATACCAATATAGAGGGCGCATAAATTAGTGGTTCCTTCTTTATCATTTGAATGAATAACAGCGCTCAGCTGTTCACGTGAACTCACAATGGTTTGACGCAGCCATGTTGTAATTTTAAACTAAAAAAGAATTTAGATGTGATAAACTTTTAATTTTAAGGGTTTTATACCCAATATCTGTGGCTTTTGCCCAGTATCCATGATTTATCATGTGAATTTTAACAATTACTCTTCTATGAAGGATTTATAAGAGGACGTAAGTTTTTTCAATCTTTTGTTTATAAAAAAACTCTTATCTTAAATGTCCTTTTAGGAAGCTCTGATGATGGCACGTTATGTGTTGAAAGTACTTAGCTGATTATTAAAAATTTTTTACACACTTTCAATTTCTTTGAGAACATACACCTGTTTGCCGGTTTGACCTTTTATTGTATTGACTTTTCAGTCATTTTGTTGTTGTAAAATATAGCGAAAAAGATGCCGCGAAAAGTTTACCGATAAATAAACATGAAATACGAGCTGTTTGACGGTACCGAATAGCCAAATTTATCTTTGACTGAAACTACGGCAATATTACTCTTAAACAGCTAAATACGAACATTCACGATGGTCAAGAAATTTATTTGACCTCACTGTGAGAATACAGCACTTTGAATCCGAACGTTCACGAAAATACGCACTTATATGCAAGTTGGTACTAAATCGTGGTCATTGACCGTAGACCGTAGGTATCGTTTTCGTTGTTGAGCGGTAGGTATTCGAACGATCACAAATTTCAACGAGCAAGTGATCGATCATTTCGCAAAATCTAAGGCAAGACGAATCGATTTACTTTTTAAATCCGCGTAAAAATGTAAGTTATTATTTATTTTAGGTTTTGAGTTTAAGTAGTTTGTTGATATTCTGGCTGTTATAATTACATATTATATCATACTATTTATCTGATTTATTTGACAATTAGTAATGAAGACTTGTCCTTTTTACTTATTTCATATTTACTTGTCAAACAAAGATCCGCTTAAATTTAAACAACATATTGCAAAATAAGTTATAAGAAACCAATACAGATGATGGAATAAGAAATTATTTAAAATGGGATTTTTAGGTCTTGTTTTTCAAAAAAAATCTTGAACCACCGGATATGACCTCCCCCTTCACTTACAGACCAGCCGCCACTGCTTGATATTCTTTTTACTTACATACCGCCGGTCCAGAATAAGAATAACGTACATGCAAAAAGCCAAATTTCTCAGGAGAGCGAAAAAACGATTTTTAAATATTTAAAATAGGGACTAAATGAGGAATAATCGTCCAGAAGCATCCATATAGCGTTTATTTTTTCAATGATGGTTTTTATTTTTATCCCTATTGGTTCGAATTTCATTATCTTAATTTCATCTCCCCATTTTCAACCCTTTTTACAATTGCGTCATTCTTCATCTAAAAATTTTTAAATATTTAAAATCGTGATTAACCCGCGAGTAGTCGCGCGGTGAGATAGAATCTCAATTTTTATCTTTTTCGCGATAACTTGATGAAAAATTTTGCAATTTTGAAAAACATTTTTTCTTCTTTTTCTTTTTGTGGAATTTATGGCTTTGAGGAGAGCCAATTAGCTTTAACCCGCGAGTAGCCGCGCCGTTAGATAGAATCTCACATTTCATCCTTTTTCGTAATATATACAGTAAAATTTGTCAGTAAGGACCACTAAAAATTAAAGTTATTGGCCGATATAGAAAGGTGGACGGTATTGCCAGTTTTTGTAGTCTACATATAATTGGTTTGGGAAATTTTTAAACTGGCCGTTAGGACAGGTGGCCGATGTTGGCAGGTGGCCGTTAACACATTTTCAATATAAAAAGGAGATAAAAATAGTACAAAATAAAAATTTGTTTTAAATTCGTATTTTGAGATAGAATCTCACACGCGGCTATCGACGTTACAGAAGTGAGAGCGACTACTCCCGGGTTAAATAAAGAGTAACCGTCCGGAGCATCGGTATGGCGTTTATTCTTAAAATGATGGCTTTTATTTTCATCCCTATTGGTTCGAATTTCATAATCTTAATTAAATCCCTCCATTTCAACCCTATCTACAGTTGCGCCATTCAATCTTAAAGTTTTCTGTACAAAAAAACTATTTTTAAATATTTATTATGCATGCCGTTTATTTTTACGGCGATTGCTTTTATTTTCGTCCCTATTGGTCCTAATTTCATTTCATAATCTTAATTTAGGTCCCCCATTTTCAACCCTATTTACCCTGTACTGGCTCAGTACATAGTTACAGTTCTGTCGTTTTTGTATCATCTGTACACAGTATTTTAGAAGTTATATACGCAATAAACAGGAATTGGCAAAATTTGCAGTTACGTCATACTTACTCCGGACCAGCGATAATATGCGCTTTTAGAAATCATATAATTAATTTAACTATTATAATTATTTCTATTATACAGGGTGTAACAAAAATACAGGTCATAAATTTAATCACATATTCTGGGACCAAAAATAGTTCGACTGAACCTAACTTACCTTAGTGCACATAAAAAAAGTTACAGCCCTTTGAAATTACAAAATGAAAATCGATTTTTTCCAATATATCGAAAACTATTGGAGATTTTTTATTGAAGATGAATATGTGGCATTCTTATGATAGTAGTATCTTAAGAAAAAATTATAGTGAAATTTAGACACCCCATAAAAATTTTATGGGGGTTTTGTTCCTTTAAACCCCCCCAAACTTTTGTGTACGTTCCAATTTAATTATTATTGTAGTACCATTAGTTAAACACAATTAGGTCTGGATCCCGCGTATGAAAAAAAGTTGATTAATAGCAAGCTGAAAATTTGTTAATAGCTTAAGGGTGTCTAGTCGGATAAACTTTGATATATGGGAACACTGGAACAGGGGCAGTTTTAATTGTGGAACAGTTTAAAAATTTGGAACGGCCACACTACGAAAACGGCACATTTATTCTGTCCGACAGAACAAACTTAAACTCTCCTAACAGAGATTAAATTCTCATGTAAAAATCAGACTGATATTTATCACCTGTCACAATTCCTGTCATTTGACATATTCTACATGTTCCACTCATTAAAACGCCCATTTGGTGATAAATAGCAGTCTGATTTTTGGATGAGAGTTTAATCTCTGTTCGGAGAGGTTAAGTCTGTTCTGTCGGACAAAATAAATGTGCCGTTTTCGTGGTGTGACCGTTCCAAATTTTTAACCTGTTCCACAATTAAAACTGCCCCTGTTCCAGTATTCCCATATATCAAAGTTTGTCCGACTAGACACCCTTAAGCTGTTAATAAATTTTCAGCTTGCTATTAATCAACTTTTTTTTCATACGCGGGATCCAGTCTTAAATGTTTTAAAAAATTTTTTGCCTCTTATTGCTTTTCCGAAACGTCAGTTTTTATAGAGATATTTTGCATATTTGTCAAATCCACCACATATTTGTATATGGCTAATTACGATTATGGAGACTTGATAATAATAGGAAAATTTATTTATGATTTACATTTTTAGGTATATTTTGAACCATATTAAAAAAGAAGCCACATTTCGATAAAATATGCCTTATCGAAAAAATACAAAGAACCAAAAAAGTTTTAAAAACACTGTGTTTAACTAATGGTATCGCAGTAATAGTTTAGTTGGAACGTTCACAACCATTTAGGGGGTCTAAAGGAACAAAACCCCCATAAAATCTTTATGTAAACATATTAGAAAAGAAGCCGCAACTCGATAAAAACTCCCTTGTCGAAAAAATACTAAGAGCCAAAAAAGTTTTAAGAATATTGAATTTAACTAATGGTGTCACAATAATAATTTAATTGGACCGTACACAAAAGTTTGGGGGGTTTAAGGGAACAAAACCCCCATAAAATTTTACTAAGAATATCCAACTATTTAATGTACAATGCTGCCCATCCATACGCAGCAAGAAGAGCCAGTGTTGGAGCAGCTATAATCATTAGAAAGGGTATAAAACACCATATTTTACAAAAGATTGAACAACCAGATCTACAAGCAGTCTCCATTGAAATAGAAGATTGGATCGGACCAATCTCGATAGCTGCTGTATACTGCCCACCAAATTATAGAGCTAACAAAAATTCTTTAAGTAATCTCTTTAACCAACTTGGTAACCGTTTCCTGGCAGGTGGAGACTATAACGCCAAACATACTAGTTGGGGTTCAAGACTGTGCGCTCCTGGAAGAGGCAGGGTACTACATCAAATCATATCAGAACAACACTTGGACCATTTGTCTACGTATCAGCCTACATACTGGCCATCCGACCCGCAGAAAGTTCCCGACTGTTTAGATTTCTTTGTTACAAAAGGGTTCTCAAGGGGATATCTAAGTATCGAATCAAATTTCGATATAGAGTCTGATCATACTCCTGTAGTAGCAACTGTACATTCAGGAATTAAAAAAAAAGAGCCTCTGCCCAAGTTGCACAATTACAAAACCAACTGGCAAGCTTTCAGAGAAAGGGTTGAAGCAAATATTGAACTAAACGTATCACTTAAGTCACCAGAAGAACTAGAAAAAGAAATCCAAAATTACACAACAATGATTCAGGAAGCTGCATGGAAATCAACACCTCCACCAACAAAAACAAAACAAAAAATTAATTGTCCAATAAATGTCAGAGAAAAAATAATTGAAAAAAGGTATCTGAGTAGAACTTGGAAGCAAACTAGACATCCAGATGACAAGTTAAGGCTCAATAGAGCAGCACGACAATTGAAGGAACTACTAAAACAACTAAAAAATAACAGCGTTCAAGAATACCTAGAAAATTTAACGCCGTCAGATGCCAGCGATTATGCGCTATGGAAGGCTACAAAAAAATTAAAACAGCAACATCCTCATATCCCACCAATTAGAAAATCCAACGGAACATGGGCCAGAACATCCAAACAATGAAAAGGCAGAAACTTTCGGCGAATACCTAGAAGAAGTTTTCAAACCTATACCAGCTGCTGCAACAAATAACGATCAAGAAATCTACAATTTCCTACAGAACCAAACCCCGACAGGAGAAAACACACTACACGCTTCACCCAAAGAAGTTCAAAACATAATCAACAATAATCTAATTAAAAAGAAAGCACCTGGCTATGACTTAATCACAGGTGAGGTAATTAAAAATCTACCTACCAAAGCAATTAAAATGCTAACTCAATTGTGTAATGCGGTACTAAGGCTAAAACATTTCCCAATCCAATGGAAAATTGCGGAAATTATCCTTATACAAAAATCAGGAAAACCTCCAAATGAGCCCACTTCATATCGACCAATTAGTTTAATGACAGTAATGTCTAAGATCATGGAAAAAATAATAGAAAAAAGACTTCTACAAATACTAACAGACAGAAATATGATACCCGACCACCAATTTGGCTTTAGGAAAGAGCATGGTACCGTCTAACAAGTTCACAGAGTGGTCAATGTTATAAATAAAACCTTTGAAGAAAAAAGTTACTGTTCAGCAGCATTCCTCGATGTTAGCCAGGCTTTTGATAAAGTTTGGCATCAAGGACTCTTGTATAAACTGAAAAAGAACTTACCAGAGGAACTATATACACTCCTTAAGTCGTATTTATCAGAAAGATACTTTCGAGTGAAGTTTGAGTCAGCCTATACAAAACTATATCCCATCAGATCAGGGGTACCGCAAGGAAGCGTTCTGGGACCACAACTGTATCTGATTTACACAGCCGACTTACCCACAAATCGTGATATAACGACCACCACCTTTGCAGACGATACTGCAATCCTAGCAGTACACAAAAATCCCGTCGAAGCTGCTGCAAAACTCCAGAGAGTATTAAATCAAATAAATACTTGGGCACAAAATTGGAGAATTAAATTGAATGAACAAAAATCAAACCATATTGTTTTTACAAAATGTCACGGTGAATCACCTACAGTAACAATAAATAATAAGGTAATTCCCTCAGTTACCTCTGTAAAATATCTGAAAATGCACTTGGACAGGGGATTAACCTGGAGAACCCATATATGGAACAAACGGAAACAACTGGGCATAAAATTTAGTAAGCATTATTGGCTTCTAGGGCGTAAGTCTAAGCTCACGACAAGAAATAAACTGCTAGTCTACAACACAATATTCAAATCAGTATGGGCATATGGTCTGCAGCTCTTGGGAACAGCATCCAAGTCGAATGTATCCATAATTGAGAGATTCCAGTCCAAGGTGTTACGTTCAATAATCGATGCTCCGTGGTTTGTTACTAACAGGGATATTTACAATGATCTGGAAACGAAAACCGTCAGTGAAGTGATAGTGGAGTTAAGGGCAAAATACATCGTACGTCTTGAAAGCCACGCGAATGTGCTTGCAATTAATTTGTTAGACAACAGTCAGGAAACAAAACGGTTAAAGAGACAGACACCATTAGATTTACCGCACAGACATTAACATTGTTACAGTAGCTAAGTTAATATATTTATGTAATACAGTAATTTAATATTATCTCTATAGAGATGTGCAGCGCTGATCACAATCTCTCTTCATGTCATTATTTCTCAGATAAAATGTGCCTATTGTTATATGTTATAACAAATTGCCTAATAAACATATAAAAAAAAGTAATAGTTTAGTTGGAACGTTCACAACCATTTAGGGGGTCTAAAGGAACAAAACCCCCATAAAATCTTTATGTAAACATATTAGAAAAGAAGCCGCAACTCGATAAAAACTCCCTTGTCGAAAAAATACTAAGAGCCAAAAAAGTTTTAAAAATATTGAGTTTAACTAATGGTGTCACAATAATAATTTAATTGGAACGTACACAAAAGTTTGGGGGGGTTTAAGGGAACAAAACCCCCATAAAATTTTATGGGGTGCAGAAATTTCACTATAATTTTTATTTTTTAAGATACTCCTGCCACAAAAGTGCCACAGTTTCATTTTCAATAAGAAATGTCTAATAGTTTTCGATATATTCGAAAAAATCGATTTTCATTTTGTAACTTCAAAGGGCTGTAACTTTTTTTATCTGTATATTTGTACTAAGGTAAGTTAGGTTCATTCGAACTATTTTGGTCCCAGAATAGGTGATTTAATTTATGACCTGTATTTTTGTTACACCCTGTATAAGTCAATTTAATCTCTCCTTGCCATTTGCTAATTTTGGTTACTTTTTAAAGAATGGTAAGGACACACTTTTTCATTGCTTCTTGATTTCACTAATATACAGCTTGTATTCCAGTTTTTGGGAATAAATAATCCTCTCTCCTTTTAGGAGGAACCATCGCCGGCGATGCCACTACAAGGCAGCAACATCCATAATCTGCAGTTGCAGCAGCTAAGCAACATCCACCATCTATAGTTAAAGCACTAGACCTGATGGACACGAATATCTATGCCTATACTAAATTTACAACCAAGATGCAGAAGAAATAAAACCAAGATACGTTAAATGCTACTAAGAGCACTTCCGAATCATAATTTACAATGTATACACTTTGGAAATCATGATTTGGGATTTACAATGTATATACTGTTATGCTCTGTATTTCTCTCTTTTATGAGATTGATGAGCCAATTGACAGTTTTAATTTCACGAGCCAAAGGTGAATGAAATTATGTCTAAAGTGTCACGAGGGCAAAAATTCTATATTAATTTTAGAGACCGAGTGCAATTTGTTGCGATTGTTTCATGAATAAAATTGTTCAAAACCAAAATTGTATTGTAATTCATTTACGTAAGTTCAAATTAGTACAATTAAACAAACAGTTGTTATAAATATTAATTTGACGGTTGAAAGTCATCACTTTAATCATTTTTAAAACATTAATTGTCATTAATGTCACTGAATGTATTTTTTCGTAGCAACGAAGGGCATCTGACGTAATATACTTGCCGACGTAAAATTATCGATTTAATTTAGATTTCTGTAGCTTTCTATTGGTCAGAATCTCCTATGAATGAAATAATCAGTAGTAATTGCACACGAGCTCTAAAATTATTGAATTTTTCCCGAGTGTCACTTTGGCAGTTTTAATTTCACGAGCCGAAGGCGAGTGAAATTATATCAAAGTGTCACGAGGGCAAAAATTCTATATTAATTTTAGAGTTCGAGTGCAATTTGTTGCGATTATTTCATGAATAAAACTGTTCAAAACCAAAATTTTATTGTAATTTATATATGTAAGTACCAATTAGTGAAATTAAACACACAGTTGTTATAAATATGTATTTGACGGTTGAAAGTCATCACTTTTATAATTTTTAAAACATTTGTCATTAATGGCACTGAATGTATTTTTTCGTAGCAACGAAGGGCATCTGACATAATATGCTTAACGACGGGAGATTATCAAAAATTATCACCTTAATTTGCATGTCTGTAGCTTTCTATTGGTCAGAATCTCCTATGAATGAAATAATCAGTAGTAATTGCACAAGAGCTCTGAAATTATTGAATTTTTGCCGAGTGACACTTTGACAGTTTTAATTTTACGAGCCGAAGGCGAGTGAAATTATGTCAAAGTGTTACGAGAGCAAAAATTATATATTAATTTCAGAGGTCGAGTGCAATTTGTTGCGATTATTTCATGAATAAAACTGTTCAAAACCAAAATTTTATTTTAATTTATTGATGTAAGTACCATTAAACACACAGTTTTTATAAATATTTGACGATTGAAAGTCATCACTTTTATAACTTTTAAAACATTATTTGTCATTAATATCACTGAATGTATTTTTTCGTAGCAACGAAGGGCATCTGACGTAATATACTTAACGACGGGAGATTATCAAAAATTATCGATTTAATTCAGATTTCTGTAGCTTTCTATTGGTCAGAATCTCCTATGAATGAAATAATCAGTAGTAATTGCACAAAAGCTCTGAAATTATTGAATTTTTCCCGAGTGACACTTTGACAATTTTAATTTCACGAGCCGAAGGCGAGTGAAATTATGTCAAAGTGTCACGAGAGCAAAAATTCTATATTAATTTCAGAGGTCGAGTGCAATTTGTTGCGATTATTTCATGAATAAAAGTGTTCAAAACCAAAATTTTATTGTAATTTATTGATGTAAGTACCATTAAACACACAGTTTTTATAAATATTTGACGATTGAAAGTCATCATTAATAATTTTTAAAACATTAATTGTCATTAATGTCACTGAATGTATTTTTTCGTAGCAACGAAGGGCATCTGACGTAATATACTTAACGACGGGAGATTATCAAAAATTATCGATTTAATTCAGATTTCTGTAGCTTTCTATTGGTCAGAATTTCCTAAGAATGAAATAATCTAATAAACTTTATTCTCAGGGCTATTTTATTTTCGATGCTTTATCTGTGGTTTGTGGCTTCTGAAATCTCTTGTTGTTTACTTCATCCAGGACAAAACAGGGAAATTAAACACACTCAATGTCATATAAATGTTAAAAAATATTATTCATTTATCCAATATACCATAAACATAGGATTTAAAAAATATGCTAAAATTTAAATGTGTTGCAACTATTTCTCATCTACTAAATTAAGTTTTAATTCTGATATCTCCTCCGTTCTAACAAAAAAAAAATATTTAAATAATTCGTTTTTTATTCTTACAAAATTTAATAAAATTTACTTTTCTCTTTTTGAATTCATTACTTATTTCTTCTTTAAAATTTGGAATGATCAATTATGTTATAGAACTTTTCAATACCAAAAATAAGCAAATATGGTGTGGATATAAACAAACTCTCTCCGTTTCACAAATGATTTGACAAACCTTTTTGTTTCTTTACTACTTCTTTTCCCGGATTGCGTCGTCCTCGATTCTCCCACACGTACTCTTAGGATGTTGCGAAATGTCCCTCTCGTCCAAACTGCTTCACAAACAAACAAACAGGACTGGCTCTAATTCTCGACTCAGTTTTTTCTCTGCTCGATATCTTGTGCAAATAGATATCAATCGGCTACTCGTTCTAGACAGAAACAGGAATCTTCCTCGGTCCCAGGAAAATTAACTTCTCAACTCGGTCAACGATTTCGTTTCAACTTGATTCTGCTCGCAAAGCCAACTTCACCACTTTACACTGACTTTTCAATTTTCAAAAACTGGACTGCTGGCTTCAGATATTCATTTCACAGTGCCTATTTTTTCTGCCATCAAAATCAGACTCAACACTCTCATCCCTTTCATCCATCATTTTCCACCAATCCCAAAACAGCCTTTCTACCCACTACCCCAAATTATCATTTCTTAAAAAGCAATTTAATTTGAATACAACTTTCCAATTTGTTAAATTCTGGGAGACATCAAATTACTTTCGTTGTTTCAAAATGCTAAACAAAAAACCTTACATTCTAAACTCAATAAATTTCTTTACCGCTTAACCTTCTTTGAATTTTTTATAAAATGTCTTATTGTCCATTGCAAAGCGAAATAGACTGTATTGTCTAATCTGACCGCACCATTGTTTAAACCCGTTCAAAAATCCATTAAGAAAACCACCTTCCTAACGATTTCACTTTTCCGCGAAAACACTGATTACTAACTAAATTATCCTATTACATACAATTTTTGGTCATATACAGGGCGATGACAATCTATAATTTTGTGGTTTCTGATACAAATTTATTTTCTAAATTTTTCCATAAAAAAAATAATTCAACAATACATTGTAAATTATGATTCGGAGGTGCTCCCAGTAGCATTTAGCGTGTCTTGGTTTGTTTATTTCTACTGTATCTTGATTGTAAATTTAGTATAGGTCTATAAGTCAACAGCTGTACCATCCAACATCAAGAAACTACCGTAAAACATCAAATGTCATGAGTATATCCAAATTGTTAGCTTTCGGCAAGGTCTTGTATATATCTTTGATTTGATAATACATTATTTTATTGTGTTTTTAATTAAAAATAAACATGATTAGTTAACTTATTGTTTTATTTGCCTCCATCTTTTTTAGCGTTCATATTTTTGATTAGGACAAGACTCACAACCTGAGAAACTGAGCTAAGGCTGGCATACACAATGACTATCATAACTAATTGAAGTATTATTTTAAAATAGTATTTCAATTCTCAGTCTCAATTTATGTTTCGTGGACCTAAGAAAGCATTTGATAGGGTCAAATTAAAGAACGTTATCCACTTGTTATACTCGAGAAAGGTACCTCTGGGAATAATTAAAACAATAGAAAACATCTACCAGAAAAACACAATAAAAGTAAAAGTGGAAGATGAACTAACTGACCCAATTGAAGCCGGCAATGGGATAAGACAGGGGGATTCCTTGAGTCCTTTATTGTTCAACTTGATCATGGACGAAATAATAAAAAGTAAGAACTAAAAAAGGATACCAAAAACAACTTAAAAAGGGAGGAAAACAACTTAAAATAACCTGCTATGCAGACGATGCAATACTAATTTCTCAAAGTGAACATGATTTACAACGTACGCTGCACCAATTCAACATAATCGCCAGAAAATTTAACATGTTAATTTCCTCAAAAAAGACAAAATGCATGGTTTTAACAGCAGATCCAATAAGATGTAAATTGGAGCTGGAAGAACAGATAATAGAACAAGTAATGGAGTTTAAATACCTAGGCATCACACTATCTAGCTACGGAAGGCTCGAAACAGAACTGGAAGATCAAGTGAATAGAGCAAACAGAGCCGCAGGTTGCCTGAATGACACAATACGGAGAAATAAAAATATCGGAAAATAAATGAAAGGCAGAATTTACAAAATAGTCATCAGACCAATAATGACATACGCAGCAGAAACACGACCCGACACAGAGAGGATAAAAAGATTGCTCGAAACAGCGGAGATGAAAACCCTTAAAAAAATCGATGGCAAGACTCTATGGGACAGAGCTAGAAGTACAGATATACGACGGAGATGCAAGGTGGATAACATAAATAACTGGGTAGGAAAGAGAAGAATAAAATGGAATGACCACGTAAGCCGAATGACAACAAATAGAGAGTCAGGACAGCGAGAGACGGTTTCCCAATAGGAAGACGATCAGTGGGAAGACCACGAAAACGATGGAACGACAACTTACTAGAGGCACATTAAAAAAATAGACAGAGTCATGTCTATACAAAAAGAAGAAGAAGAAGAAAAAGAAGAATTCTCAGTCGTAGTTTATCGTTACACAATTGGCACCTTACGCCTTTACAGGTGAGACGCTATTGGTTACAACATTTACATAATAGAAACGCAAATGGTAAACTACTGTAGAAAATTATAGTAAGACACATTAAAAAAAAGAATAAAAAAATATGTAATAAATCAATTCAGTAGCTGGAAATTAAAAAAAAACAAGACTAGCAAAAGGACAAAATAAAAAAATTGAAAAAGAAAAATCCATCAGATGTACACCGTTGGAGAATTAATAGATAAAAGAGCTAAATATAGATTGTACTTAATTAACTAATGAGTTAAAACCACTTAATGACATACTCAAGGACGAATCCTCCCCGTATAACCCCATAATAAAAGTGCATAGTAATCCGTTCGCGTGTCAATTTAGTGATTTATACGCTCATTAGGGGTGTGTCCACCCACACCATCTACGTCTAAAGTTTCGTGGAATTATTCCCGGATCAGCGTAAACACCTAATTTGTTTGATTAGCGCCACTCGTAGTGGGAACAGTAAAAATACCCTCGTTACTTGCTCACTCGAACCCTTCTCTACCCTTTACGGACAGGTGAATGCCCTCGATGATTCGCGTTTAAAAAAATTAACCGACAAAGGCGATCAGCCTTGAATAATTTGGTGCGATCCATATCGATCCCATGCGGTTCGGTTCATTTCCCAAAAGTACGTGAAAACGGTAAAAGGGTTTTCCTGACTCGGGGAAATGTTTTTCGGATAATCGCATTTAAATCTTGATGTCTATACATTTATTTTAACACGCGTATAATTAAAAAAAGTAAAAATATGTTACTTATATCAATAAAAAATACACTACCCACCATAAAATAAGATTTATAACATAATAAATAACTAGTTTTGATAGGAAATAAGCCACAATTTTACTAAAAAATGATTTTATTAACGTTTCGACGTCCAAATCGGATGCCGTTATCAAAGTACAAAAAATATTAATGAACTAAACAAAAATGTTTTTGCTTAGTAAAAAATTCTTCTAATAATTTATTTAATCTGACTCATTTATATCGGCAATTCAGACATATATTATATAATTTAAAGTAGAAGACCTTAAAATGATATTGCCAATATATATGAGTTGCGTTCCTGAGACGACTTTACTGAAAAATAGTACATTAGTACATGGCATCATTACATGACGTCACTACACCCTTACGAAGGAGAGCAGATAGAGGAGGAGGAGTTCATTCGATTACATGAATTCAACCCCAACTCAAGAATATTCGTGACAAAAAAATCATAACATGTGATCTGTCTTTAACAAGACAACCACATGCAACGGTGACAGTAAAATTCTCGCGTTAGAGATTCCGTAGTAAATCACGAGGGAAAACCAGGAAAAAACCTCGTAATACTATCCCGACATCGTAAGTATTAGGCCTACTTTAGTTTACTCTCAAAACTAATACCAAATTTTGACCATAATATGTACATATGTTATTTTTAATTATAAATAATATAATAATACATAGATATATAAATATTCTTCTTTTACTTCAAGTGCCATCTTCGTTCCGAAGGTTGGCGATCATCAGGGCTATACGTATTTTCAAAACTGCTGACCGAAACAATTCGTTGTTGCTACAGCTATACCATTCCCGTAGATTCTTTAGCCAGGAGTTTCGTCTTCTTCCTATGGACCTTTTTCCTGCTATCTTCCCCTGCATAATTATTCGAAGCAGTTCATATCTTTCGCCTCTTGTAATGTGTCCCAAGTAGTATTGCAGTTTCCGTTTTTTGATCATAAATATATCCTTTTCTTTATTCATTCTTCTCAAGACCTCGACGTTTGTGACTCTCTCCGTCCATGATATTTTCAAGTTTCTGCGATACATCCACAGTTCAAATGTCTCTAATTTTTTGGTATAAATTTTTTTCAGCGTCCATAACTCCATTCCGTAGAACAGCACAGAAAGTACGTAACATCTCATCAGGCGAAGTTTCATTTCAAGGCTCAAATCTCTTCCACAGAACACTCTCTTCATTTAAGTGAATATGGATCTGGCTTTTTCTATTCTTATTTTAATTTCTGCTGAGCTATCGTTGTCTTCATTTATAAAAGTGCCTAAATATTTGTATTTGCTAACTCGATCGATAATTTCATTGTGTAAATATAAGTTTTGGACATTTCGTGTTGATTTCGATATTACCATAAATTTAGTTTTCTCTATGTTCAAAGATAGACCATATTCTTCGCTGCAGTCTTCTATCTTATTCACCAATGTCTGTAGTTCTTCAAGTGTTTCTGCGATCAGAACGGTGTCGTCGGCAAATCTCAGATTGTTTAACGTAACACCATTTATTTTAATACCTATGGATTGCTCAGAGAGTGTTCTATTCATTTCGTCTTCGGAATAGAGATTAAACAGGGTTGGTGACAGTATACACCCTTGTTTCAAACCTCGCTATATTTCGATTTCTTCAGTGGTATTATTCTCTACTCGCACTACTGCTTTCTGATTGTAGTACATATCTGCTATTAGTCGGATGTCTCAAAGGAGTCAGGAGTCTGACTAAATGATCATGCCGCACTTTATCAAAGGCCTTGTTATAATCTGTTAAACACATGAATACATCTTGATTTATGTCGAGACATCTTTGAGACATAACGTTCAATGCAATCAACGCATCTCTTGTTCCGAGTCCATTTCGGAATCCAAACTGGGTATCATTGATGTCCATTTCCAGTTTTCTGTGTACTCTAGTGTGTATAATTTTCAGTAGTAATTGCACAAGAGCTCTGAAATTATTGAATTTTTCCCGAGTGACACTTTGACGAGCCGAACGCGAGTGAAATTATGTCAAAGTGTCACGAGAGCAAAAATTCTATATTAATTTCAGAGGTCGAGTGCAATTTTCTGCGATTATTTTATGAATAAAACTGTTCAAAACCAAAATTTTATTGTAATTTATTTATGTAAGTACCATTAAACACACAGTTTTTATAAATATTTGACGATTGAAAGTCATCACTTTTATAATTTTTAAAACATTAATTGTCATTAATGTTTCTGAATGTATTTTTTCGTAGCAACGAAGGGCATCTGACGTAATATACTTAACGACGGGAGATTATCAAAAATTATCGATTTAATTCAGATTTCTGTAGCTTTCTATTGGTCGGAATCTCATATGAATGAAATAATCAGGAATATTTTCAGTACATGACTCATCAAACTGTTTGTACGGTAATCACTTTCTTTTCGTCAAGATATAAGAAATTTGACCTGCCGCTGGTGGGATGTCCCTACTGATTTAGTATCATAATAAATAGTTGACGTTACTAATCCCTCAATTGTCTTTGCGACGGGTGGCAATAGTTTTGGAACAGCTACTAGGGCCGTACTTTATATTATTTACAGAACTGACTCGTTACCTATCAATGCAAATAAATTATTAAAATTAAAATTTCTAGACAATGTATTAAAAATTTTGTTTACTGTAAACGAATTCGTTTAGTCATCTGAAATTAACTTGCTTGGAATCAATTACAAACGATCACAAACAATTTTTATGTCCAATGCGCTCATTACGTGAATTTTATGGAGTTAGATTATAATGTGTTTTATATCGTTTTCACTTTAAACAAAATGGACTTCCGATAATGCAGGTTTCTATCTTTAAATAAAAAAATTAAAGAATCATTAGAAAGAGCATTAGTTCAAGATAAGATATAACTCTAATTATTATTGTATAGCTTTACACATAATTCTCGTGCTTATAGGTATTTAGGTAAAATTAAGTATCATTTATTTATCCAGAAAACATACATTGGTCGTACTTCAACAGCGTAGGTGAGAACATCGTTAAAGTATAGAACAATTATTAATAGTGTAGTAGTAATATTAATTATTATTTAATAAATATAGTTATAGTTATAAGGATATTGTGAGTTCCTAGTGCATTTATATGGAGGTGGATACTGAGGGGAAACCCCCTCCTCAACCAGATCCTGGAGAAAATATAGATCCTGTAAATCAGATAAGTGGTTCAAATAATTTAAATTTAGTTATAGATTCTCCTTTAATAAATAAACATGCAAATGAACAAAACAACAAAAATCAGTTTGTATCGAAAGAAAAGTTTGTAGATTCTAGTTTAAATCCAACACCGAGTTTATCGGTTTCTAATGACAACGATAAAAAAGATAAAACAACATTCTTTTATCAGTCTACGGACACGGCTCCTTTTCAAATTTATATTGAAAACAATACGGATAATTATACAGGGCAGTTAAATGCAATAAAAATTGGAGAAATAATATTAACATCATATCCGCAATTAGATAATAAAATAAAACAAATACAGTCTATAGGGAAAAATCGTATTCGGGTATTGTTGAAAGATTATTTAAGTGCTAATATATTAATAAAATCACACATTTTAAAAAATAAAAATTTGTCTGCATACATTCCTAAATTTTTAATATTTCGTTTGGGAATTATTAGACACATTGATAAAGATTTACCAGTTGATTATTTGAAAAATAAAATTAGGGCCTATGATTTTCATCGTAAATTTGAAGTTGAATTTGTTAAAAGAATGAATCGAAAAATAAAAAATTCAAATAACGAAATAGAATTAATACCCACAAGTACCATTTTGGTTCCTTTCAAAAGTCAAACTCTACCTAAGTATGTAGAAATAAATAAGGTTCTTTACGAAGTAGAAGTTTATAAACAAAGGGTTGTAATGTGTAATAATTGTTATCGTTACGGGCATATTGGTAAGCAATGTCGTTCTAAAATAAGATGCTTGAAATGCTCTCAGAATCATGACACAGTAACCTGCTCATCAGAAGAAGTTACAGTAAAGTGTTTTTCTTGCAATGGAAACCATTTTACAAACGATTTTAGTAGATGCCCAGAATACAATAGACAAGAAAAAATTAAACAAATTATGTCACAGTCAAATTGTTCCTTCAAGGATGCAAATAGTAGTGTTCCTAAAAAAAGTTACGCTGATATAGTATCTAAGCATTTAACTACAACCACAATTGATAATAAAATAGTTAATTCTAATCTAGAACAAAATTCATTATTAAATTCAGTTAATGTTCATGTACCGTCTACATCGTCCAAGTCATTTCCACCAATATCGTACCAGTCCAATACGCGACCCATTTCTCAACGATCAAATCCACATTCATATTCTCAAGCACAATTAAATAGCTTTCCAAAAAAAAAGTAAAAGATCGTATCCTTTATCTCCCGATCCTACATTGTCAGAGCACCAGTCCATTGTTAGTTCAGTTAACCTTCCGTTTAAAAAAGGAGGAATTTTGAGCACAGAACAATATCTTTCCAATATCCAAAAAGAAAATAATTCAGAAAACGAAGGTAATGAAATTTCAAACTTAATTTTTCAGATAGTTTTATCAACCATAAATATAATAAAGAGCAAAAATAAATTCGATATACAAGAAAACGAAATTACAAATATTATTAAAGCTAGTTTAAATAACCTTTTTGAACATGGATCAGATAACTCTTTGTCAATGGAATCTTAAATCGGCAAATTCAAATAAAGAAAACTTACAATATTTGTTAAATGAGAAAAACATTGATATAGCTTGCTTGTCAGAAACTAGATTTACATCCAATAAATATTTTAATCTTCCAGGCTACAATATTGTGAGGGATGACCGTTTAGACCGCAGTGGTGGTGGAACGGCCATCCTTATTAAGTCGAAACTTTTGTATACGGAACTACCGATCTCTGTTCTCCTACCTAATTGTAATCAAACATCCATTATTGTAAAATGTAATGATAAAAAAAATATTACTATTGTATCGCTATACGTTCCACCAAAAACTAAAATTTCTTTGCATATTTGGGATAAATTCTTCAGTTCTTTTAAGCCACCTGTAATCTTTACAGGAGATTTTAATTCGCATAATATTGCTTGGGGTGGGCCAAACACAGACTGCTACGGCATAACACTTATGAAAGCCCTAGATCGAAATAATCTTGTCTATCTAAACGATGGAACAGCTACATTTATAGGAAATTATTTACAAACTCAGTCAGCTATCGATTTGACAATTTGTTCTCCTTGTATAAAACATTTACTACATTGGCAAACATTGAAGGATCTTTACGGGTCTGATCATATTCCATGCATTACACAAATATATATGTCTCCCAAAATTAATAAATCATTATCTTGTAGAAAATGGAATATTAAAAAGGCTAACTGGGATCTATATTATATGGAGTCCCATGAACAGTTTAGTAAAACAGAAGTTGGTGATTACAATTCTTTTATACAAATTGTAGAAACCATAGCAAACCTTTCTATACCTAAATTTAAATCCAATCAATGTTCAAATAAAAATAAACAATGGTGGAATGAAAAATGCCAGTATTTAGTACAGAAACGAAAAAATAGTTTTCATAAATATATGAATAATCCCACATTAGATAATTTGTTAGAATATAAAAGAACTGATGCTATAGCAAAAAAAACTTTTAAGCAAACTAAAAAAGATAGCTGGATAAATTATTGTAAATCTCTCAATAGATCAGTACCCCTTAAGACTATATGGAAAAAGGTAAATAACTTTAAAAATCGCAAAATCTCTAATCAAACTCAATCAGATCAAGAAGAATGGCGAGCGGAATTTCATAACATTTTAACTCCTCCATATGTATCACCTGATCCAATCTTTCTTGACTGTCCAGGGGTGACAGAACATCATAGTAGTGTCAATTATCTCACCAATCAGTTTTCAAAACAAGAATTAGATACGGCATTTAAAAAGTCTGCCAATACAGCCCCAGGTTTTGATAATATGCATTATTCTATGTTGTTTAATCTTTCTAAACCAGGAAAAATTTTGCTTCTAAATCTACTAAACGATATTTGGTTAAATAAAATCGACATACCTTCACAATGGAAAAACTATATTTTAGTTCCCATACTTAAGCCAGGAAAACCAAAAAATCAAGCATCGTCATATAGGGCCATTTCTTTATCATCATGTGTTTTAAAAACATATGAAAGAATGATAAAATCACGACTAGAATTTTTTTTAGAATCTAATAACCTTATTCATAGTTCTCAATTTGGGTTTCGAAAAAAAAAATCGGCATATGAAAACCTGGCCAATATTGTTACAGATATTCAACTATCACTTTCCAATGACCAGTCAACATCAGCTTTATTTTTAGACATAAAAGGGGCATATGACAACGTAAAATTAGATATATTATATTTAAAAATGTGTCAAATGGGAATTCCTCAAAGTCTAGCTAAACACGTATATATTCTATACAACAACAGAAATCTATTTTTCAGAGAAAATAACTCATTCTCTGAATGCAGACAAACATCTATGGGGCTGCCACAAGGTGGTATATTAAGTCCTATATTATATTTAATTTACTCAAGTGATTTAATTGTTGACATCCCACAAAATGTATCTATTTTGCAATATGCCGATGATATTGTTATTTACACTCGTCACAAATCCATTGAGATAGGCCATAAGCAACTTAATTATGCAGTAAAAAATTTAGACAATTGGACTTTCAATAATGGCTTATCAATTTCCGAAGAAAAATCAGTATTAGTTACTTTTACAAGAAAAAGATTTCGTTGTCCTTCTCAAATAAAGTTATCAAAATATATATTTCCTTACAAATCTTCTATTAAATTTTTAGGAGTAATTTTAGATTGTAAATTAAATTGGAAAGAACACATAAATTATGTAATCAAAAGAACAGAAAATAGTGTAAATTTATTAAAAACTTTCAGTCATTCCTCCTGGGGAGGAGATCCAAAAATAATGTTACTGTTTTATAAAACACTTGTCAGATCTATTTTAGATTATGGTTCTTTATTTTACCATTCTGCAGCGGAATCAAATCTTAAAAAAATAGATCAAATAAAAAACAAATGTCTTCGACTCAGTATTGGATACTTGGGAAGCACGCCTATAGACGTCATGGAAGCTGAAACATGTGAACCACCACTGAACCTGCGTAGAAGATTTTTGTCTGACAAATTCGTATTAAAGTTAAGTTCTCAGAAATCTAAGGTGTTGGCTAAAATATCCAGTTTAGCCAGTATGGTTTTGACATCTAAATATTGGGAGAAGAAAAAAACACCGTTATTAGTTGAAAGTTTTATTACCAATGTACACAGATATGAACAACTTTATCAATCCAATGGTATCCCTTTATGGAATTATCCCTATGAAATGTTTCTATATCCAGTAAAGACTCATATTAATGTTAGATACTTGTGTCAAAACAGTGATATTATACAAAAAGAACATTATCGGGAATGTACAGTTAAGTGGAAGGAGTATGGAAAAATTTATACTGATGGATCGAAATCGGAACATGGAGTTGGTTGTGCCGTTTATTACCCTTCTAAAAATATTAAGTTAATATACAAACTACCAGAAATGTTGTCAATTTTCAGTGCAGAGCTTATTGCCATAAAACTAGCAATTAGTATGTGTTTAGAACAAGAAGATGATAAATTTGTTATATTCACAGACTCTAAAAGTTCTGTAGAAAAACTTAAAAACCTTTGTTTAAATCCTAATTTAAATTATATACTTCTTGATATTTTGGAATTGTATCACAATGTATTAAGTATGGGAAAACAAATTTATATTTCATGGATCAAAGCCCATTCAGGTATAGAAGATAATGAAGAAGTGGATTCTTTAGCAAAAAATGGTGCGAAAAATGGAAGAATACTCGGATCAAAAATACCAGAGTCTGACTTTATTCCAATTTTTCGAAAGGAACTAAAGGAAAATTGGCAGCTAAAATATGAATTAGGAGAGAAGGGACAGTTTTTTAAGAATATACAACCAAAAATAAGGGACAAACCATGGTTTGAGAATATATGTAATCGTTCAATTATTCGGATTATAAGTCGAATGCGCTGTAATCATGCCTTATTTCCCGTGTATAAATGTAAAATAGGTTTGTTAGATAATAATAAATGTCTTTGTGATGAAATTGCCGATTTACAACATATTATTTTAGAATGTCCTTTAAAAAAATTAGAAATTGACAAGCTTTATCAAAATTTAATATCTTACAATATGAAATTTCCAATAAATTTTTCAAATCTATTGACATTAGAGGATAATAGTATTTATAATATTATATATCAGTATGTAAAATCTACTAACATTACATTGTAAGCAGTATTGCGACAGACAAAAAAAATTTTTTTCATTGTAAGCCTAAACCGAAAAAATAATTAAAAAAATAAATAAAAAAGACAAACAACAAAATAAAATATGTACTAAAAAATAAAAAAATAATAATAATAATATAAAAAAACAAAACAATAAAAAAATACATAAATCCTAATAAAACGAAGTGAAATAAAAAAATTAAAAAAAAAACAAAAAAAAAACAAAAAAAATACATAAAAAAAATAATAAAAATATGCAAACAAAATCATTAGGCATTTACTAACATACCAATATTGTATTGTATACAAATTATTGTTACTCAATGTACCACGTATATAAATGTAAGTGTATAAGTAAGCAATGGTTGATAAAACTATAAGAAAACATGACTGGCCTTTTGGCTACGCCAGTGCCATTAACTTAGTTAAAAAAAAAAAAAAAAGAAAACATACATTATGGAACATTATGAAAGGGGGGCAAACATATTTAAGTTTGACATTTGCACATTCAAGCAGTAATTTTCTTGCATTTAGATAGAAGGTTAGATCGCGAGTACTCAAGTAAAATGTCTGAAGTCGGTGAAGCTAGTGCTGAGTGTAAAACACGTGTACATTTATCTGATGATGCCAAAGAAATTATTAGGAATGTTTATCAAACTGTGAAAGAAGATAATCCAAATCCAGAAGACGGTAAATTCCTCATCATCAAGACAACATCTCGATTGACAAGGATGCCATATACAACAGTGTGGAAAATTGTTACGAATATAATTCAACCTCGTAAAAATTGGAGTGACTTTTCTACACATAAAGCAGTAAATGAAAAAGATGCTGAGGTAATTAGAAGAGCAATTTACAATTTCTATTCAAAGAACCTAGTTCCAACGCTTGGTATGATCTACGATCAACTTGTTAAAGACTATTCCATTACGTATTCGCCTTCAACTTTATCAAGATTTTTGAATCACATTGGTTTTCGATACAAGAAAATTAATAAGTGATCATCAATAATGGATTCTTCTCGTCTAATTAAATGGAGAAATGAATACTTGGATGCTATATCTAAATTTAGAGACGAAGGAAGACCGATATTTTATCTAGATGAAACATGGTTCGATACCCACGATACTGCTCAAAAAGGTTGGACAGACGATTCTATTAAATGTGCACCCAATTATCCAATTAATGGAGGTCAGCGAATAATTATTCTGAAAATTGGATCCAAAAATGGCTGGCTTGGAGGGGAAAGTTTTTTACTATCGGCAAAAAACATTAAAGATTCAAAGCTGGACTACCATGAAAATATGACGAGTAGCTTGTTTAAGGAATGGTTTGAAAAGAAGGGGTTGCCAAATTTGCCTCCAAAAAGTATAATTGTAATGGATAACGCAACGTATTACAGCGAACAAATTAGAAAAATCCCCGGTGTACGTTCGACAAAAAAACAGATATCTGATTTTTTGTATGACAATGATTTGTACTTTGAAGAAACATATACAAAAAAAGAAATGTTGGAAGTTCTTCACACAAAAGTGTTTGAGAAACAATTTGTTATAGACGAATTAGCCAAACGTGATGGTCATAATGTATTGCGATTACCTCCTTACTACTGTGTCTTCAACCCCATTGAATTAATCTGGAGCCAACTAAAGGAAAGTTTACGGCGAAACAACTGCTGTCCCAAATTTAGTAGCGAATCGGTGTCACATGTTGTAGAAGAAATAAAAAAGATTTCCCCAACACTGTGACAAAATTGTGTTTCACATGTCATAAAAACGGAAGATCATTACAGAACATTAACCTCACATATTAAACCAATAATTATAACATTAGATAACGATTCTAGTGAAGATGACAGCGATAGTGACATAGAGTTGTAATTTGTATTTATTTTTTTCCGTCTAAACTTGAAATTTTATTTTTCTATATTATTTTTTATTATGTTATCTTTTTAATTCGGATTTTTGCTACAACTCTTTTAATCTTTTATTGTTATTATCATTAATTTCCTTAATTTTTTAATTTGTTCATTTCTCTTATTTCATTGTACATAATAATATACCTATAACTACATAGATATAAATACGTAATAAATATAATGATATGATATTTAAATTTATATTTATTATTCCAACCCCATTAAAATATTATATCTACTTGAAGACTTGAATTTTTTTTTGTTAAGGGGATGGGTTCGAACTTTCGGCTTTAAGCCGTTACGTTATTACCGAGGGCCGAAAGTCCCTGAAAACTTGTATAATGTTTATTTTAATTAGTTACCGGGGTGAAAAACTAAGAGAAAATTTAGTGTGATTTTTAATTTCAAATATCTCATTCAAAAGAAACTTTTAATTCATTCTAAGGGACTTTCGGCCCTCGGTAATAAAGTAATTTTTCATTCTGCGTTTAAATTTTTCAAAAATACTTACATATTAGTTTTCTAAGGATTCGAAAAAAATGATTACATTTAAAACACATTGAAAATTTTGACATGCGTCAAAATTTTGCATTTGTTCCTTTCCCCTTAATTTTAGCGAATCCGCTCCTGGAGGGTTTGTTGTTTGTTATTATGATACTAAATCGGTAGGGACATCCCACCAGCGCCAGACCAAATTTCTTATATCTTGACGCGAAGATTATACGCTAATAGAAGATAGACGCTAATACATTGTTTGGCATTCATCTTTTTTGGTATAATAACAAAGGTGGATAAAAGCCATTCTTGTGGTATTTTTCCTGATGTATAAATTCTATTGAAAAGTTCAACTAAAATCAGACTAAAGTCTTCTTCTATCAGTTTAAGGATTTCCATTAGTATTTCATGTGGACCTGTGGCTATACCGTTTTTCATTCTTTTTAGTGCGTACATTATTTCCTCTTCCGTTATTTCTGGACCTTCGTCTCCTTGTATGTTACTTAGTTCAGATTGTTGTCTATCATCTGCAAAGAGTTCTTCAACATAGTTTTTCCATGTCTTCGTGGAAATATTACTAAAATATTTGTCTATAAATATTACTAAAATATAAAATATGTACTAACTCGATATGTTATTGACTTACTAATCGTGGTATTTTCTTTTTATTGACTTCCTCTTTTAGTATGGGTCACCACATCCTACTGCATTCTACTGAGGAATGTGCGACACAATTGGTTTCATTTAGCATAATTAGAGCCGCTTTTTGATTTTTCTCTTTTTACTATCTGTTTCTTTCTGGACTATACTTAAATATCTCCACTGAACTCTATGTTTATTATCCCATGCGTGTTGACATATTTGAGATCTATCAAATTTTCTATTTTTAATTTAAGACTGATGTTCACTTATTCTAATGTTTAATGGTCTTGATGTTTCAACTAAATAAAATTGTTCGCATTCACAAAGTATTTTATAAATACAATTATTTGTTGTTTCTTGTTCACTGTTATCTTTAGTTTTATATAGAATAGATCTTAAGGTGTTTGTTGTTTTGAATGTTGTTGAAATTTTGAATTTATTTCCTATTGTTTTAAGTTTTTTCCTGGTTTTTCCTTGTGAGTTACTATGGAATCTCTAACGTGAGAATTTTACAGTCACCGTTGCATGTGGTTGTCTTTTTAAAGGCAGATCGCAGGTTATGATTTTTTTGTGACGGATATTCTTGAGCTGGGGTTGATTTCATGTAATCGAATGAACTATCTTTCAGTAAATTCGTCCCAGGAACGTAACTCATAAATATTGGCAATATCATTTTGAAGTGTTCTACTTTAAAATGCATAATATATGTCTGAATTTCCGATAAAAATGAGTCAGATTAACTAAATTATTAGAAGAATTTTTTACTAAGCAACAACATTTTTGTTCAATCCATTAATATTTTTTGTATTTTGACAACGACATCCGATTTGGACGTCGAAACGTTAATAAAATCATTTTTTAGGAAAATTGTGGCTCATTTCCCATTAAAACTAGTTAATTACAAAAATAACACAAGGTAATAGCTTCAGAAAAAGATTAAATTATAATCTAAAATAAAGTCAGTAATAACGAAATAACACACATGAGGCAAGAAAAAAAAACACGAGTAATGAACTGCAAACACAGATTGAACCTGAAATCAAACCTATTCAAATATTCGATTATGTATTTCTAAACGAAAAGTTTGGTTATTTTCCAAAAGTGGTGAAAATAGTTATTTTTCTAAGTCGTGCGGAAAGTGATACTTTCCCAAAAGCGACTGCCGTTGACCCGAACGATGCGATAGCGGAGTTCGGGCAAGCAGTCGAGAGCGGGAAAGACACTTTCCGCACTAGTTAGGAACACATTTTTTCTACGGCCGGAATTTTGGAAAAAAGCCACAACAAATAGTTATATCAATTTTTATTTACGGGTAAATAAAACATACAACAATAGGTACGTAATACAAAAATGTATGCAAATTAAAATCATTTGGAAAAACAAAAATGTGTATCCCGAATAAAGTACGTGTCTCCTAGTGGCGGGATACGGGCAACAATACATTGGCTTATAGGGTAGTCCTTACAGTAGGGATCCTGGCCTATACAGAAGAATACAGGCGGGTGTGGGGTACTATTGCACTTTGGTTGCATTGGTGGTGTATTGGCTAAACGTGCAAGGCAGGGTAGGGTGCTGATAGAAAAGGTATTCAGGCATCAAATATCCAAACAAAATCTTTTCAGGCCATAATAATGAAAAGACCTTCTCCAATGATATAAAAAAAACTTACACTGAAATGATGGCATCTCCTGAGGTAAAATGTACCGGAAGTAAAATGAGCCTCCGTTCGGATTTTCGGGTGAGGACTATCTCAGGGGAAACACCATTTCAGGTTAGAAAAATCAGGATAGGGTCATGGAATCTTGGTAGTATTACAGGTAAGTGTCTGGAGTTAGTGGATGCGCTCAAACGAAGAAGGGTTCAAATTGCTTGTATTCAAGAAACTAGGTGGAAAGGACAAAGGGCGAAAGAACTAGGTGAAGGATACAAATTGTGGTATGTAGGGAGTAGTAACACTAGAAATGGAGTTGGTATAATTGCTGATAGTGAAATGAAAGATAACGTAGTAGAAGTTGTAAGAACGAGTGATAGAATGATGTCAGTCAAATTTGTAATTGATAAAGAGGTATTGAATGTTGTGTGTGTATGCTCCCCAAACAGGTCTGGGTGAGAATGAAAGAAGAGCGTTCTATGATCAATTAGGAGACGTACTGAGTGATACTCCAGCAGAGGAGAAAGTTATAATAGGAGGTGATTTCAATGCACATGTGGGCCAAACCAAGACAGGATATGAAACAATACATGGGGGATTAGGCTTTGGAATTAGAAATGAAGCTGGAGATGACATGCTTGAAATAGCGACAGCATTGGATATGGCGATTGTTAACACATTCTTTAAAAGGAGAGAAACTCAACTTATTACCTATAAAAGTGGACAACATCAATCCCAAATAGACTACTTCATGATAAGGAAAGAAGACATACGTGAATGCAAGGACTGCAATGTAATAGTTAGTGAGACAGTAAGCCTACAACATAAGCTGCTTGTTCTGGACATCGAAGTAAAAAGCGAAACTAAACAAAAATATCGGAGAGGACCACAAAAAATCAAGTGGTGGCTGCTAAAAGATGAGAAAGATGGTCTATTCAGGAGAAGAATAGTAGAACAAATATGTTGGAACATGAAAGGAAGCCCTAATACAATTTGGAGAAAAATGGCCAGTACTATTAGAGAGACTGCTATTGAAATACTTGGGAAAACGTCAGGAAAAAAGTTTGAGGATAAAGAGATTTGGTGGTGGTCAAATGAAGTACAAAGAAAAATAAAAGAGAAGAGAAAATTATATAAAAACTGGCAAGAAACCAGATCCGACACAGATCTTCAAAACTATATGGTGGCGAAAAAGGAAGCGAAAGTAGCAGTAGCAAAAGCCAAAGCAGAAGCGTATTCAAACCTATACGATCAACTTGATACCAGGGAAGGCGAAACGAAGATATATGAAATAGCCAAACAGAGACCAAAGAAAGCAAAATATTTTAATCAGATTAGATGTATCCGAGATGAAAATAATAAAATACTAGTTCACGAAAGGGATGTCAAAAAGAGATGGAAAAAGTACTTTGACAGTTTATTAAATGGAAGAATTTGACAGACAGCCTGTAGAGTCAACGGAGATAGTAGGAGCAATGGTCACCAAAATAACCAGCGAGGAAGTGGCTCAAGCGCTTCAAAAAATAAAGAAAGAAAAGCGGTAGGACCAGATGATATTCCAGGGGAAGTATGGAGAGCATTTGGAGAGACAGGAACAAGGTGGATAGCAGGTCTATTTAATAGAATTATGGAAGTTGGACAAATGCCAGACGAATGGAGAAGCAGTATACTGGTACCTGTTTACAAAAACAAGGGAGATATACAACAATGTACAAACTACAGGGCTATAAAACTGCTTAGCCACACCATGAAAATATGGGAAAGAGTAATTGATAGACGGATACGTGAAGAGACCGAAATATCCGAGAATCAATTTGGCTTTATGCAGGGTAGATCAACAATAGTTGCAATTTTCATTATAAGGCAGTTGATGGAAAAATACAGGAGTAAAGAAACAAACGCTCATATGGTATTCATTGATCTTGAGAAAGCATACGATAGAGTTCCTCGAGATATTCTGTGGTGGGCACTCAATAAGAAAGGAGTCCTTGGTGAATATGTAAAGATTGTGAGGGATGTGTATGAGGGAATAACGACTAGTGTTAGGACAGGTGTGGGAGAGACTGATAAATTTTATGTGAAAGTAGGATTGCACCAAGGCTCTGTGCTTAGTCCGTATTTATTCTCATTAGTTTTGGACCAGATAACAGCGAAACTACAGGGTAACATTCCATGGTGCTTAATGTATGCTGATGATGTTGTGTTAGTAGGAAATAGTGAAAGAGACTTGGAACAAAAACTGGAACAGTGGAGACAAGCTCTGAAGGAAAAAGGTTTATAACTTATTGGGACAAAAACAGAGTATTTGGGATGTTCATTTAAAGATGGAACTACTACAAATAAAAGGTATCTTTGGATGGTGAAATGATTGTGAAATGCAATAGTTTTAAGTACCTAGGATCGGTATTACAGAGTAATGGAGAAAGAGATGGAGATGCATGCAGTAGAATTAGGGCTAAATGGATGAAGTGGAAAGGAGCGAGTGGTGTGTTGTGTGACAGAAAAATTCCAATGAAGCTGAAGGGAAAATTCTATAAAACAGCCATAAGACCGTCTATAATGTAGATACGGAACTGAATGTTGGGCAGTGAAAAAGAAAGAGGAACAACGAATGCATGTGGCGGAAATGAGAATGCTTAGATGGATGAGTGAAGTGACAAAGAAGGATAAAATTAGAAATGAGTATATTAGGGAAAGTCTAGGTGTGGCACCAATTGATGCCAAAATGAGAGAGCATAGGTTAAGATGGTTTTGTCATGTTCAACGTCGAGACGTTAATCACCCAATACGAAGAAAAGCTGAAGTGCAGATTCCTGGAAGGAGTAGGAGAGGAAGACCAAAGAAGGCCTGGGGGGAGACGATAAGGCAGGATATGTTGGTAAAAGGGATTAACATTGATATGACCCAAGATAGAATTGTGTGGAGAAATGGAATTAGGGAAGCCGACCCCGCATAGGGATAAGGCAAAGAGAATGATGATGATGATGGAAAAACAAAAAGGTCTTTACTTATTGCTTGGTAATATTAAATGCAAACGAGCAATTCGTGGCATTTTGCAAATGTATCACTGATGCAAGCTGATCCTTGAATTGTTCAATAAATTCTCTGACAAAGTTATCAAAACCAAATTTTCACTAGTAATACCACTAGAGGTCAAATTATTTCCGGAAATTTTTTTGAGATCATGAATATTTTGAAAATTTCCCGAGTCGCAGACGAGGGAAATTTTCTAAAAATATTCATGATCAAAAAAAATTTCCGGATATTAATTTGACTTCGCGTGGTATTCGGTAAGAAAATTCCACACCAAATTTGCATTTGAAAATCCAAAGCTGCATGAACAGATTAATAGCGCGCCATAGCTTTGTCAGCAATTATTTAGGCTTTCAAATTCGTAATTTCTACTCATTGTAGTTGCATGGGAACACCATTTCAAGATAGAAAATAGTATATTCTTCAATTTCACATAAGTTTTGAGTAACTACAAGTGGTAGAAAATGAATCAAAACTAAATTATGTAAACAAATAAAAACCAGTCTGTCAAAAATGTTCTGTTATTGTAAACGTCAAAAAATTTCCACTATAATTCGCTGTTGGGTACCCCACGAGCAAAAAATTTCCGATAAAATACCTCCGTTGCCATGGTGATCTGTCAAAATAACGTATTTTGATTGGTTCAAAATTACAGGTGTGGAATTTTCAATAAAATAAAATTGGTTTCCATAACGACGATTTAAAACCATTTTTATTGTCTACTGATTTGCCTTTTGAAAATTATGTCAAAATAATAATATTTCAACGAATTATCAGTGATAATTGCATGAGAGCTCTTAAATTATCGATTGGTTTCCCGAGTGACACTTTGACAGTTTTAATTTCACGACCCGAAGGGGAGTGAAATTATGTCAAAGTGGCACGAGGGCAACAAGTCGATAACAATTTTAGAGGTCGAGTGTAATTCGCTGAGATTATTTCATGAATAAAACTGTCTTTTTAAATTATTTTAACTAATATTTTATTGATATCTTCACGTAAATATTTGCTGGACGTGTTTATTGGTGTTTTCTGTTACAAGTTGTAAAACTTTAATTGTTATTAATGCCAATGTTCATTTTTGCATAGTAACGAAGGGCATCTGACGTAATGATTCACGACGGGATATTATCAAAAAATTATCACTTTAGTTTTTATTTCTGTAGTTTTCTATTGGTCAGAATCTCCTATGAATGAAATAATCGCGTTAATTTTATTAAAACTTGAACACAATAAGATAAATTTGAAATAAATTGGTAAATAATATGTAATAGTTTATTGTATGCATTATAATATATAATAAAGCAATAATACAAGGTATTCTACTTTCCCCCACTAGTGCAGGAAAGTGCAATTTTTGGAAAGGAAATGCGTGCGGAAAAGTGGCTGTTTTGGCACGGCTGTAGAAAAAACAAATAAAAACTTAGTGTATAACCTCTATTTAATACCAAAAATAGTTATTTCCTAACAAGTGCAGAAAGTCACACTTTTCCTCACGCGACTGCAGTTTGCCGAACGACGCGCAGCGGGAGTTCGGCAAGCTGTCGAGTGCGGAAAAGAGACTTTCTGCAAGAGTTAGGAACAATATTTTTTCTACTAGTCTTTAAAAAATCACCAAATCTTAATCAATTAAATTAATTAATATGATTATTTCATTCATAGGAGATTCTGACCAATAGAAAGCTACAGAAATCTGAATTAAATCGATAATTTTTGATAATCTCCCGTCGTTAAGTATATTACGTCAGATGCCCTCCGTTGCTACGAAAAAATACATTCAGTGACATTAATGACAATTAATGTTTTAAAAATTATAAAAGTGATGATTTTCAATCGTCAAATATTTATAAAAACTTTGTGTTTAATTGTACTAATTTGTACTTACATAAATAAATTACAATAAAATTTTGGTTTTGAACAGTTTTATTCATGAAATAATCGCAACAAATTGCACTCGACCTCTGAAATTAATATAGAATTTCTGCTCTCGTGACACTTTGACATAATTTAACTCGCCTTCGGCTCGTGAAATTAAAACTGTCAAAGTGTCACTCGGGAAAAATTCAATAATTTCAGAGCTCTTGTACAATTACTACTGAAAATACATACACAAATTAATTGTTTGACAAAGTTGTCAAAACCAAACTTTCAGCATAATTAGTTAGCATGACGACGATCTTGGTTTCCATGACGACGATTCAAACCCACTGTTATTGTCTGCTGATTTGACTTTCGAATTTCATGCGAAAATAATTTTATTTCATCGAATTGTCGCGTTAGTTTCATTAAAACATGAACACAATAAGATACATTTGAAATAAATCAGTAAATAATATCTAAATATTAGTTGTATGTATGTATTAGCCTGTATTATAATTATTTTAAGGTCATATTAAAATATCTAAATTCAGTGCGGAAAAGTAATGCGGAAAATTAGTGCGGAAAATTAATGCGGAAAAGTAAAATTTTCTAAACTAAAACGCGTGCGCGAAAGTAGACATTTTTGCACGCTCGTAGAAAAATATAATTATCAGTTTTTTCTAGATATAATCCTAAACCCTTTTACGGTATCGGATGTAATGTTTTAAGTAAGCTATAGGCACAATTATTCTCCACTGCTTCTGATTCTTTGCTTAGTTTCCTGCTTGTTATTTGCTAATTCACCTTGTCTCTACGACTGAGGTTACACTATCGTCCCATGTCTTCATTGTCCTGCAATCGGTGGATATCTCTATTTAATTTCTTCAGTATTGTGTAGTTGGAGTCGTATTTTTCCGTCAGCTGTCTTCTTTTACTTATTAATTCTTGACTATTTTCGCCTAATTTCCCTTTATGGTCACGACCGTCGGGCAGCACTCCCTTTCTGTTTATTTTAGTTCCTCCGTTATGAGATTATTTGCTAGTTCTTCTTCTTCTTCTTCTTCTTCTTTAATATAGGCAGTACTGCCTGTTTTTCTTCAACGGTGCCTTTAATTCGGCCCCTAAGTTGTCATTCCACCTTTTCCTTGGGCATCCTATACTTCTCCTACCTAACGGTGACTTGTCCCTGGCTATTCTTACTATCCTTGATTCAGATATCCTGCTTATGTGCCCATTCCACTCTTCTTTTATCTTCTTTACCCAGGTATTTATATTGTCCACCCCACATATGCGTCTGATTTCCTCACTTCTTACCCTATCCTGTAGTCCTTTTCCAGCAATCCTTCTTAAGATCTTGATTTCGTTGGTTTCCAGATGTCTTCGTGTTTTGCTTGTATCTGGTCTTGTTTCGGCCGTGTAAGTCATAACTGGCCTAATAACTGACTTATATATTCGGGTCTTTGCTTCCAATCTTAGGTGTTTGTTTTTCCAAATTGTGTCGTTTAGGCATCCGGCCGTTCTACTGGCTTTAATTATTTGTTCTTTTACCTCTTCTTCGATATTGTTGTCGGCTGATAGATTAATTCCCAAATATTTGAAAGTCATTACTTGTTGTATAATTTGATTGTATAACTCAAATTTGCATCTTATTGGTTCTTTGGCAATTACTAAGCTTTTTGTTGTTTGGGCTGATATTTTCATATTCATTTCTTTTGCGTTAATGTTGAACTCGTGCAATAATCTTTGTAGGTCGTCTTCGCAATCTGCTACTAACACAGTGTCATCAGCGTAACAGAGTATTTTTATCTCTCTATTGCCCATTTTGTACCCTCTTTTTTTCTACACTTGTTTTATTATTTCATCCAATATTATGTTAAACAGTAGAGGGCTTAGTGAATCTCCTTGCTTGATTCCTGTATTTGTTTCTATGGGTTCTGTTATTATTCCATTGACTTTCATTTCTATTTTGTTTGTTGCATATATGTTTTCTATCAGTTTTATGATATCCAGTGGAAACTGCATCGTTACATGATCTTCCACTCCTAAATCCTTGTTGTTCATCCGATATATTTATGCACGCCATTATTTTCCCCATAAGTATTTTTGTTGTGAGTTTCAGTATAGTGCTCAGTAAATTTATCCCTCTATAGTTACTGGGGTCTGCCCTATCACCTTTCTTAAATAACGCTTCATTTGAGTGGTTCTCCATTCTTCTGGAATTCTTCCTGTACTTATTATTTTACTTATAAGGATTTTCAGTTCTTTGTGAAGTCTATCTCCTCCGTATTTTAAAAGTTCATTAGCTATTCCATCTTTCCCAGGAGCTTTTCGATTTTTCATCTTTTTTAAGGCGTTCTTTATATCTTTCTGTTTAATTTCTGTTTTCTCATCCGATTCTAATCCTGGTGTTTCCAGTTGTTTGTGATTAGCTGTTTGATAGAGGTTTTTTAGCTGAGTTGTCCATGTATTTGTATCAATATGTTTTACATCTATCAATTCCTTCAATCTCTGCTCTTTGACCTCTTATCATTTTCCACTTGCATGCCATAAAAGTCGTGCTCCATCTCTTTTGAAAATGCTTCCCAGTGTTCTGTTTTCTTCCTTCTTACTATTGAGTTTAATTCATTTCGTACTCTTTTATATTCTTCATATGTTTTTCTCGTTTTTTGGACTTGTATTCTAGGTAGATTTTCTTTTTTTCTTGGCATTTTATTTTTATTTCTTCACAGAACCATGGAGTTCTCCTTTTCTTTCGTATATGTTTACTTATCTTACGTTCTCCAAGTGCTTCCGCTGCTGCCATTTGCTAGTTCAATGTCTTATATTTCGTTTTACAAGTCTTGTATACGTCTGGTTAGTATTAGCATTCAGTAGCCTCTATGTAAATTGGACATAGTCATACTGACAAACTACCCGTCACACATGGAGTACGATAGGGTTGTGCTTTGTCACCCAGTATTTTTATTCTATACTAAGAAATATTAAAGGATGATAGGAAAATGATAGACAGGAGGGAGTAAGACTAGTAGACTAGGACCCGATATAGGTGAAATTTGTTTAACTTTTAAAATTTTGCCTGTAAAAAAAAAGTGTGTAACTTTTTTTTTGAGAATATCTGCACATCTGATTCTTTCTTAATCTTGTATATTTTATCAAACACTATATACTATTTCCAACTTTTTTAGATTTTTCCGCAACCCTGTTCACCTTCAAAAATCCAAAAAAATGTTTTTTAATGAGGTTTTGGGGGGTTTGAACGTGTTTCTCCCATTTTTAAATATTCCAAATGACTCAGTTATTTCAATTTACATATAACCTATAAAAAAGAAATTGATTTGATCTATTATGATGTCTATAAAATAGGGAAAATCCCCAAAAACCCACTAAAAAACATTTTTTAGGATTTTTGAAAAATCTTACGGGGCCTTACGGAAAAATCTGAAAAAATTAGAGATATTATTTTTTGATAAAATTCACACCACTAAGAAAAAATTAGACCTGTAGCAATCCCCAAAATAAGTTATATGCTTTTTCCAAAAAATTTTTTTTTAATTTTTTGAGGTTATGTACACTCAACCTACGGGTCTATAAAAAATAGACATGTTTTATAAAAGCCTCAACTATGCGTGTGGATTTTTTGAAATTTTAAAATTGATTGCATTCCGCCAAAAAAAAATAAAAACCAGAAATGAAGTTTTTGATGGTGGGGGCAGGGGGAAGGGGGAGTTGTGTGGGGGTTAAGTATACGCCGAATCTTATTTGTTAATCACGTAGAACTTAAAAAAATGAAAAAAATTAAGTTCTGGTAGTGAGGGAGGGTAACTTTTAATTTATTTATCCCGTCCATAAGTGGAAAGTTTGATGCGCCACTGTCGACGCATGTGCCACTGAAAAGTGACAGCACAGTGTTCAAACGTTTTCTTTTAGGTTCTACTATTTAAGTTATATACTCTTATCGTGCTTAAAATGATTAAGAAATTTCACCTGTAGCGGCTCTTAGTCTAGGTACTCGTTCGTATATGTGTAGAATAGGGAACCCTATTTTACGAATGAACTTAGTATACCACATACACGAGCGGGACACGTCAAAAAAGCGCTTAGTTTTCGAGATACTGACCACGGGGGGGTGAATACCTAATTTTATTCATACTTTATATTTTCGAGGGTACTGAAAACGAGAATGAAGTTTATTTTTAATTTTATGTGGGGGAACATTGTCAAAATCGCAATTTTAACCTAAAAAAAATTAGATCGCGTTTTTTGCGTTTACCTCGCTACAACTCTGTTCCATTTTAATAATTTTTTCTGAAATTTTTGCAGTATATAGCCCTAACATTTCTGAAGACAACGGTACCTGTTTCAAGCTTTTATTCTTATCCTGATAAAGGTTATGAATTTTTCAAAGGAAAAGGTGCGGGTTTGTGCGTTGCAAAGTTTAATCGCAAAAGTTGTTTGACGAAATTTAAAATTTAGCTTCCTAATCACGTTTATGTTAAAGTAGAGAGTACAGAAAAGTTTGCTGGTAAGTTTTAGATCAAAATGTTTTATAGAAAAAAAAAATAGTGCAACTTTTAATCTCGACATTAGAAATCCCCAATATAACGCTTATTTTTCGAGATACTGACCATGGGTGGTGAATGGCTAATTTTGGTCTTAGATTATGTTTTTGGTCGTTACAAAAACGAAAATGAAATTTATTTTAAATTTTAGGTGGGGGAATATTTTCAAAATTGCAATTGTACCCTAAAAATAAAAAAATGAAAGCCCGTTTTTTTGCGTTTAGCTCGCTACAACTCTGGTCCGTTTTAAAATTTTTTGCCAAGGTTTGTACACTATATATCACATTTTTGAATACAATGGTTTCTGCTTTAAGCTTTATTCTAGTAAAAGTTATGAATCTTTTAAAGTACAAGGTTCAGATTTGTGAATTGCAAAGTTTAATCGCAAAATTTGACTGACAAAATTTGAAGTGTGTTAACTTGAGTTGTAGTGAGTTAAACGCAAAAAACGTGATTTCATTTTTATGGTAAAATTGCGATTTTGACAATATTTCCTCACCTAAAATTTAAAATAAATTTCATTTTCGTTTTCAGCGCCGTCAGAAACATAATCTAAGATAAAAATTAGCCATTCACCACTCATGGTCAGTATCTCGAAAAATTACCGTTATATTGGTGAATTCTAATGTCGATAATAAAAGTTGCACTATTTTTTTTCTATAAAACATTTTGATGTAAACCTTTCCAAAAAACTTCATTGTACTCTATTCGCGGTGTGCAAGTACTTGGAAGGGGAAACAAGAAACGACCCTGCGCGAGTCGCGGAGAAATATTGCAACTATCTTAAAAATTCATATTGTCAATTGAAATTGTCAAATTGACGTATATTTCATACCTTCTGTCAATGAAGCAGAAAAATTATATATTGCTCCACAATATTGATATGATACGCAATTATTATATAAAGGTATATTTAATTAATTTTATTTTGCTTGCAGTACTGCATTTTAATAACTAATTTTATTTACTACATACAATTGTTGACGTTTTCATAACATAACCTGAATCTTATTTTTTCTTCTTATTATTTTTTTGGACTATGGCCTTGACAATTATCCAGTAACCAGGACTAATATAATTGGCCAATATAATTAAAAGTGCGAATTTTAGTATAGAGCGTAGAAATAGGGGTCGCTTTGCCGAACTTGCACGGTCCCAATACTTAAACATACACGTGATTAAAAATATAAATTTCAAACTTTGTCGCTTAACTTTTGCGATTGAAATTTGCAATTCAGAAATCTGCACCTTTCACTTTAAAAAATTCATAACTTTTATTAGAATAACACTGAAAGCTTGAAGTAAGTACCTACCATTTGCTTAAGAAAGATGAGAGATATATGCTGCAAAAATTTCAGAAAAAAATGTTAAAAGGGAACAGAGTTGTAGCGAGTTAAACTCAAAAAACGTGATTTCTTTTTTTATTTTTAGGTTAAAATTGCGATTTGACAATGTTCCCCCACATAAACTTCAAAATAAACCTCATTTTCGTTTTCAGCACCTACAAAAATATAAAGTATGAATAAAATTAGCCATTCACCTCTCCGTGGTCAGTACCTGGTCATTTTAGGGGTATCTCCCGCTCGCCTAACAATAACATGGTAACGAATAAGCTATCGCGTTGAATAATAAATTTAATCTTTGTCTTTGATAACCGTTATAAGAATAAACAAATTATTCACGTTACAAATTGAATTTAATTATTCAATATGTGTCGCCCTTTCACTGTTCTCTAACCCTCATAAATAAGTTTCTAAAATTTTCTCGCTTCGGATGAATCCTGAAGGCTTCGCAAGACTATTAACAGCTTTGTCTGTTACTGAAGGACACATTTTCAGAATATAATTTGCATTAGGGGGATTATTTGTTTTTTCGGTGGTTAGATATAATTATTCTGGTTTTGGTTTCAACCGAGCGCTAATAATAAGGGTTGTATTATTCTATTGTGGAGGCGCAGACTAATACCGGATCTTTTCTGGTAAAATTGCTCGAAATCGGAATTATTAATTTAATTTGAATTCTGTGCTTTTTGGAGCATTTGGAAATTATCAAGAACTTAAACGAAGTACGTTATTTTAGATATTAATTATGGAGTTTCATCTTTTACTTAAAAAAATTGTTGGGAGGGGTACTTTAATTTCCAGAAATCACTATTTAGTGCAGTCAGTGAGTGTATTTGACTCCGAATTCCATCCTACTCACTCAATGTACTTGAAATTTTCACTGTAAGTAGGGAATAGCTCAACAAACATATGGTACTCTATATCCTACGGCGCTTTAAACTTCTCGGGGGTGGAAAATTTTTTGATCAAAATAACCACGGCAGTGGCGAGAGAATCTAATTCTAATCAAAAACTATTTCATAATTTTTTTTAAACTCAATACTTTTTGAGTTATTCGTGGTTAAAAATTTGCCATTTTCATTGAAAAATAACACCTTTTCGGACAAATTTTGCGAACACATTAAAAATTATGCATGTAACGAAAAAAGCTTTATAAAATATTTTTGTAGCTTATGAGAAATCAAAGAGACTTATTTCTTCATAATTTTTTTTTGTTATTACAAAAAGAGATATGGCAGGTGAAAAGAGATTTTTGTTTGGTTCATGATCAAATCGGTTCAACCAGAACGATTGTTCTGTTAAAATAACAGAGAAACCATCGATTTTAGGGGTATCATGCTACCAATATCTTTTGTAGTGCTTGAAAAGACCTTTACAACGAACATTGTTAAATGTCCATTATATTCAAACTAAGCGAGATATGGCAAAAAAATTGATGCCTAATGTATGCTAATGAAAAATGAGAGGTATATTTAACCCCTTATCCACCAGAATCTAAATGCATTGGTTTCCTTCTAAAATACCCTTTAATAGAGTGTTAATTCTATGTTTAAAAAGTGAAGTTATAAGATCAAATTATAGAACACATTTTTAAATGTTCTTAAAAATGTTCCTTCTTCTCCATGTAACTCGAAAATGATAAGAGATAGGAAAAAGAGATACAGTACAAAAATGTAGGGTTTTATCAGATAAAAATTTTGTTCTTTTTTTCATTACTGTACATCTTTATAATTTTCGAGTTACATGGACAAAAAGAAACTTTAAAAATGGGCTCTATAATTTGATCTTATTTTTTTCAAAAATCATGCATTTTACCCATCTAATATTTTGAACATAGAAATAACACTTAAAGGTATTGTAGAAGTAAAATGATGCATTTAAATCTGGTGGATGAGGGGTTAAATATACCTCGCATATTATCTTAAAATAAATTAGCCATCAATTTTTTAGCACTATATATATATCGCTTAGTTTGGATGTAATCGACATTTAACAATGCTCGTTATAAAGGTCTTGTTAAGCACCATAAAAGATATTAATAGCATTATACCCTTAAAATCGACCATTTCTCCATTGTTTTAAGTTAAACACATCGATTTGAGCATGCACCAAAAAAAAAATCTTTTCACCTACCATATCCCTTTTTGTATTATAACTAGAAGATTTATGAAGAAAGAAACAAATCTCTTTGATTTTTCATAAGCTGCAAAAAACTTTTAGATAGTTTTTTTCGTTAGATGCATAATATTCAAGGTATTCTGGTCTTTTCTGGTTAAATTGCTCGAAATCGGAATTACTGATTTAATTTGAATTCTGTGCTTTTTGAAGAACTCAGAAATTATCAGGAAATTAAACGAAGTACGCTATTTTAAATATGAATTATGAATATTATGTTCATAATATGGGATTGAGTCACAATCACTGATGTAATTAAAATTAAATTTTGAACTAAATAATTTCAGTATTTTATTTTAAAAATTTATTTATTATCATCATCATTATCATTCAGTCTATACTTATCCACTGCTGAAGCTGCTATTGATGACAGTGGTGTAGCGGTGATCTCTTCGGCATTTTTTTAAAGCTTCTAGCATTTTCTGATGGATTACTGTGTCAAATGCTTTCTAACTCTTTATATTTTTCGATGAGGCTGTTAGTAACTTGTAGATGATCATTTGTGCCGAAGCATGACCTGAATCCTGCCTGGATTCACATGATTGGTAACAGTCCATGTTGTTCGAAAGTCTGTTGGTTATGAATTTTGTAAAAAGCTTATATATGTGTGACATGAGGCTGATTGGTTTATATTTGTTAAATCACCTTTCTTAAACATTAGAATGATCACTGCATATTGCCATTGGGATGGTGTTTTTCCCCGTTCAAGGCATTCTGTGAAAAGTATAGTAAGCATTTGTATCAGTTTCTCGTCTCCTAATTTTATGGCTTCAACAACGACCCCATCATCGCCAGGTGACCTATTGTTTTTTATTTGTAGGAGAACTTGTTTGATTTCCTCTACAGTAACATCTGATACGTCTTCCGACCCCTGGCTCAGAACCTTTGGCATGTTGTCATTTGGGATATTTTCTTCTGTTTTGTTGTAGAGTGCGCTGTAAAATTGTCTGACAGTTTGTAAAATTTCCTATTTAGCTGTTATTTTTTCGCCCTTTGTGTTTTTCTGTTTGTAAATATTTTTCTTTCCTGGTGGCTGTTTCCTTCTGAAGACTTAAACTTTTGTTCTCTTCTATGACTTTTGATATCTCTTCGGTGGCGAAGTCTCTTATGCCTTTTCTAATGTTCATATTGATTTGTTTGTTTAGTTCTCTCATTTTTGGTAGATAATTTCCGTATTTATCTGTAAGTTGCCTTCTTTCTTCTAATTAAGTTTTCGTGCTTAGGCTTAGTTTTTCTTCATCTCTTCGGTTTTTTTAGCAACGTTTTTTTTTGTACTTGCTTCAGAGCTTCGACTATTTTGTGGTTTAGTTTAGTTGTTCGACATGTGTGTTTTCTCGTTCTTCATTTTCTAAATTTTTTTCGACCGTACGTTCAAACAGTTTTGCAATTTTAGGTGGTACCCATCTTCTAAAATTTGGTGTAGTAACAAGCTTCATTCTTTCTTTTTTAACGTTAAGGATTACTTTTGTTATTATCATTCTATGATCGCTGCCAGTAGAGAACTTGTTGAGTACTTCCACATCTTGTATTATATATTTTTTATCTGTAATTATAAAGTCGATTTCGTTTGTGACGATACCATCAGGGCTTATCCACATCCATTTGTTTTAGGGTTTCTTATTGAAGAAATAATTCATTTGAAACATGCCTTGATGATGTAGAAAGTATAGAAAATTTTGGAATATTTAGAAAAGTGTTGGAAATTTATATCCTCACAGTAGTGCAGTTACTGAAGATTTTCACCTCTGATTTCGTTGAACCTCCATCGATTTTCATAAAAATTGGTGAGTAATTAGAGCATACCTCAAGGAACAAAGGTGACATGATGCCAACTTGCGCTTTTACCCCGGGGGTGGATGCCACCCCTTCTTGGTGGTGAAAATTATTTTATTAAAAATAATACCATAAGTCCATAGAGGGACAAATTATTATAAGCAAAATTTTTTATATAAAGTTATTAAAATAAATCAACACTTTTTGAGTTATTAAAGACCAAAGATTTTATTTTTTCGTAAAAAAATGCATGTTTTAAATCGGTTTTTCACGTATAAATCAAAAACTATAAGTTTTTACAAAAAAGTTATTATTACTGAAATTGAAGATAATAAAAAATTTAATACATTCCTCACATAAAGGAAATAAACTATTGTTAGTTCAATGTGAGTTATTGGCAATTGAATGTGTATTTTTTTCGACGAGTACTCAAATCTAAGTATTCAAGCTTAAATAACGGGAAAACGATGCAATGTATAAAATATTCCTGCTAAAAGTTTGCCAAAGTACTTTGGAATACCTATCAAATGAGCTTCAGAACAAGATAATAGCGTCAAAATTAAGCAAGTTATAATGAAAATAAAAGAACCGTTTCGGTTTTTTTTGGGAAAAAGTGAAAAACAAAACATACGCCATTTCCACAAAAATTAAAATTTATAGTAATCCTTACAATAACTTCTTTATATTAGCATAAGTAATGTTTTCGTTTATTTCATTCATAGGAGATTCTGACCAATAGAAAGCTACAGAAATCTGAATTAATTCAATAATTTTTGATAATTGCCCGTCGTTAAGTATATTACGTCAGATGCCCTTCGTTGCTACGAAAAAATACATTCAGTGACATTAATGACAATTAATGTTTTAAAAATTATAAAAAAGTGATGACTTTCAATCGTCAAATATTTATAAAAACTTTGTGTTTAATTGTACTAATTTGTACTTACATAAATAAATTACAATAAAATTTTGATTTTGAACAGTTTTATTCATGAAATAATCGCAACAAATTGCACTCGAACTCTAAAATTAATATAGAATTTTAGAGCTCTTGTGCAATTACTACTGACAATTTTGACCGGTTTAGAATGCATATTTTTGAAAAAAAGATTTAATTAAAAAATCATAATTTTTAAAATTATTGTAATTCTTGTATTATTTTGATTATAACTCCAAAAATACTCAATATACGTAAAAAATTATACATAACAAAATTTTAGTTTTTTCCGTGCCAAATATTTTACCTGATTTACTATTTCTATAGGGTAAAAAATAACCGAGATAGAAATTTAAATCTTAAATTTTGCTGTGGGAACCATGCAACCGGGGTCATTTAACCTTTTATTTTTTAAAAAAGTAAGGGGTGTAGACGATTAGGTTCAACGTGCTTAAATAGCACTTGGAATTAACTTCCAAACAGTTTTTACATAAACCTGATATCGTAAACAAGAACGGAGTTATTAAAAAAAAAACAATAACATTTTTTGGAAAAAATTTCAAAAGATAAATTTTGAAAAAATTTTGGACCATAAATTTTAACGCTATCAACATATTCAGGGGCTCATTTGATAGATATTTGTAAGTATTTTCACAAATGTTCAATAACTTTATGTTATAAAATGCATCAATTTCCCGTTATTTCAGCTTTAATACTTAGAGTTTTTTACTCGCCGAAAAAAATATACATTCAATTACTTATAACTGACTTCTAATTAACATTATGGTTTGTCTAGTAAGGGATTTATTTCATTTTTTATTAGCTCCAACTTTGATAATAATAACTTTTTTGTAAAAACTTACACTTTTTGAGATATTGATGAAAAATTGGTTAAAAACATGCATTTTTCTCAAGAAAAATTAAAATTTTTGATCTTTAATAACTCAATAAGTTTTGATTTATTTTAATAACTTTATATAACAAATTTTGCTAGAAATTTGTTCCTCTATCGAATTAAGGGGTTATTTTTAATAAAATAAATTTAACCCCCTAGAAGGGGTGAAAGCGCAAGTTGGCACCATGTCACCTTTGTTCCTTGAGATATCCTCTAACCACTCACCCATTTTCATGCAAATAGATGGAGGTTCAACAAAATCGGAGGTAATAGCTCATATCCACCTTCAGTGACTCCACTCCAGCTGATTTTTGCAGAATTGCTTGATAAAAATATTTACAATGAATTGGTCATATTGTCCGACACTTTTTTAAGGGTACTCCAGTTTTCGGACGCACCAAACTTTAGAAACTTCTATATTATGAAACGCACTCGCGTCTCTTACCGAAAATTTTCCGAAATAGAAAATTTGTCCGACTCGACATGAATAACTGAGTAAAAAATCTCATGAGGGAGGTAATATTTTTTTAATGGTGGCCCAAGAACTATGTCTACAAGTTCCAAAATATTATTTAGTGTCTCCTGAAACATTGCTCTATCTTTAGAAGGGTTATGATACAAAAATGATCAAGACAAAATATTTTTTTATTTTGTGTCTAAAACTTGACACGAGCCATCACTGTTGGAATCCATAAAATCCATTGAAAAGTAGAAAGTTTTACTGTCACGCTTTCGATAACACATCGCGCTTGAACAAATAGTACAAAAATTAAACACGAAATAGAAGTCCGAAATAAAATCGTTTGCAGTTTGTGATGTAAAAAATGTAAACATTTGGAACACATATTACAGTTTACTGTTTTGTTTTTAGTTTGTTCCATAGTTTTGATGTGTACGTTTTATGTGTACATATATAAATAATTTTAAATTGTTTTGTATAAAAATATATACATATTATTTTGCTTTATATTTTTTCAAAAAATTGTGCTATTATATTAAAATTTTTTTGTTTGTTTGGTTTGTGGATTTGAACCTTTAGCCACGTAATTACATATATTTGGCTCAGGGGAGTAATGTGTAGTATGTGGGTTGAGTAAATGTCTTGTTGCTTAATAAAGTCGACTTCACTGTATTTCCTAAAGGCGGCTCCACACACAACGGAAAAACCGAAGGCATGTCTTGAGATGAAAGACCTTAAGGAAAATCTCTGTTGTGTGTGTTTGGGTATGGAGAATTCTGTTGAGGCATTCCTGCAGATGTGATGTGTGGAGGCCAGAAATTTCAATACAAAAGGCCTCTGCGTCTCCAGACCGATGGGACTGTGTGGAGAGATCGGGAGGTAGGCCTCGAGACGATTCGTTTTCAGTTGTATTAGTTGTGTTGTTCCATTCCGTTTTATCGTACAATTATGCCCCGTGCAAAGTAAAATCAAGATGAATTTACAGCTATGTTCAGAGCTACGCCGTGCTTGTGACAAACTACATCAAAACATTATCATGACATTATAAAAAAGAAGTTGCTTACCAAAGATTAACGGAAACAATGAGAGAAGGGGACCTCTAGCTAACTAGGACTGTGTAATTAAAAAATTAATAATATGCGTAGCAGTTTTCGGAAAGAATTCAAAATGATCAAAGAATCTACAGGGGCAGACAGTGGTGTAGACGAGATTGCGCCATTGTGCAAACACACAAACTGGAGTGCCTTAAGGCTGGCCTTCGTATATTCCGCGATGTTTGCAGACCCCCACATTTTTGTCTGGTGCCTCAAGGCATGCCTTTGGTTTTTCCGTTGTGTGTGGAGCCACCTTAAGGGACGCGTATTTTATCCGAACGTCTGCGGTCCCTCAGGTAAGTACTTGGTTGCCTTATCACTGAGCCACAGAGGGCTTTACTAAAATTTTGTATATATGTAGGCTTTTCTTGACAAAAACAATAAATGGTTAGAATTTCAGCTATATTAGTTTAGGTTTTCGTTTTTAATCTTATTTTTTTACATTTGCTAAATCCTAAAAATATTAACTTTCAAGATTACAACCCCTCAAAATTTAGCGGTGTGGGGTTTTTGGTTTTTTGAAACTCATCTACAATGCTGACAGAACGAGGAAGCTCAAATTTATGTGACTGTGAATATTATGTTTTCAAAATCAATTTGATGATTAAGAGAAAAAAATGTGTGGTGAGAGCGCAAGAGTTCTTATACCATCAAATATCACTTCGATGAGACATCGTATGCCCTTTCAGAGATCTTTTTGTTTGACCGATAAAATTCAAATCGCAGTCTATATATTATGTAATGTTATGTTATATAGAAATTAGAAGACCGAGAACCCCAAGCTATCAGTCATAATAAGATTGAGAACACTAAACTGATATGTGTGGTCTCTATTACTACATGGCTGTGAGACCTGGACATTAAAACAGTATGACGACAACAAACTGAATTCATTCGAAATGTGGATGTACCGCCGAATGCTAGGAATCAGCTGGAACAGCAGAACTACGAATGAAGGAGTACTGGAAATAATGAGCACACGTACTCATCTGCTCAATACAATCAAAATTAGAAATACGTCATATCTAGATAGGGAATTTGAGCAGCTCCAGGTAATATTAGAAGGCAAAATCTAAGGTAAAAGGGGTATAGGAAGAAAGAAAAAATCCTGACTCTGAAACATCAGTGATTGGACCCACACAATAGGGAATGACTTAATTGATAAAGCCCAGAACAGAGGGCAATTTGCTATAATGATCACCAACCTCAATAGAGAAGGCACTTAGGAAGAAAGGGATGTTATATACCCCATTCCATTTTTTTAAGTTAAACATATCGATTTGAGCATGCACCAAAAAAAATCTCTTTTCACCTACCATATCTCTTTTTGTATTATAACTAGAAGATTTATGAAGAAAGAAACGAATCTCTTTGATTTTTCATAAGCTGCAAAAAACATTTAGATAGTTTTTTTCGCTAGTTGCATAATATTCAAGGTATTCTGGTCTTTTCTGGTTAAATTGCTCGAAATTGGAATTACTGATTTAATTTGAATTCTGTGCTTTTTGAAGAACTCAGAAATTATCAGGAAATTAAACGAAGTACGCTATTTTAAATATGAATTATGAATATTATGTTCATAATATGGGATTGAGTCACAATCACTGATGTAATTAAAATTAAATTTTGAACTAAATAATTGCAGTATTTTATTTTAAAAATTTATTCATTATCATCATAATTATCATTCAGTCTATACTTATCCACTGCTGAAGCTGCTATTGCATTTGCACTTACATAAATAAATTACAATAAAATTTTGGTTTTGAACAGTTTTATTCATGAGATAATCGCAACAAATTGCACTCGAACTCTAAAATTAATATAGAATTTTAGAGCTCTTGTGCAAATACTACTGACAATTTTGACCGGTTTAGAATGCATATTTTTGAAAAAAAGATTTAATTAAAAAATCATAATTTTTAAAATTATTGTAATTCTTGAATTGTTTTGATTATAACTCCAAAAATCCTCAATATACGTAAAAAATTATATATAACAAAATTTTAGTTTTTTCCGTGCCAAATATTTTACCTGATTTACTATTTCTATAGGGTAAAAAATAACCGAGATAGAAATTTAAATCTTAAATTTTGCTGTGGGAACCATGCAACCGGGGTCATTTAACCTTTTATTTTTTAAAAAAGTAAGGGGTTTAGAAGATTAGGTTCAACGTGCTTAAATAGCACTTGGAATTAACTTCCAAACAGTTTTTACATAAACCTGATATCGTAAACAAGAACGGAGTTATTAAAAAAAAAACAATAACATTTTTTGGAAAAAATTTCAAAAGATAAATTTTGAAAAAATTTTCGAGCATAAATTTTAACGCTATCAACATATTCAGGGGCTCATTTGATAGATATTTCTAAGTATTTTCACAAATGTTTAATATCTTTATGTTATAAAATGCAACAATTTCCCGTTATTTCAGCTTTAATACTTAGAGTTTTTTACTCGCCGAAAAAAATATATATTCAATTACTTATAACTGACTTCTAATTAACATTATGATTTGTCTAGTAAGGGATTTATTTCATTTTTTATTAGCTCCAACTTTGATAATAATAACTTTTTTGTAAAAACTTACACTTTTTGAGTTATTGATGAAAAATTGGTTAAAAACATGCATTTTTCTCAAGAAAAATTAAAATTTTTGATCTTTAATAACTCAATAAGTTTTGATTTATTTTAATAACTTTATATAACAAATTTTGCTAGAAATCTGTTCCTCTATCGAATTAAGGGGTTATTTTTAATAAAATAATTTTAACCCCCTAGAAGGGGTGAAATCGCAAGTTGGCACCATGTCACCTTTGTTCCTTGAGATATCCTCTAACCACTCACCCATTTTCATGCAAATAGATGGAGGTTCAACGAAATCGGAGGTAATAGCTCATATCCACCTTCAGTGATTCCACTCCAGCTGATTTTTGCAGAATTGCTTGATAACAATATTTACAATGAATTGGTCATATTGTCCGACACTTTTTTAAGGGTACTCCAGTTTTCGGACGCACCAAACTTTAGAAACTTCTATATTATGAAAGGCACGCGCGCCCCTTACCGAAAATTTTCCGAAATAGAAAATTTGTCCGACTCGACATGAATAACTGAGTAAAAAATCTCATGAGGGAGGTAATATTTTTTTAATGGTGGCCCAAGAACTATGTCTACAAGTGCCAAAATATTATTTAGTGTCTCCTGAAACATTGCTCTATCTTTAGAAGGGTTATGATACAAAAACGATCAAGAAAAAATATTTTTTTATTTTGTGTCTAAAACTTGACACGAGCCATCACTGTTGGAATCCATAAAATCCATTGAAAAGTAGAAAGTTTTACTGTCACGCTTTCGATAACACATCGTGCTTGAACAAATAGTACAAAAATTAAACACGAAATAGAAGTCCGAAATAAAATCGTTTGCAGTTTGTGATGTAAAAAATGTAAACATTTGGAACACATATTACAGTTTACTGTTTTGTTTTTAGTTTGTTCCATAGTTTTGATGTGTACGTTTTATGTGTACATATATAAATAATTTTAAATTGTTTTGTATAAAAATATATACATATTATTTTGCTTTATATTTTTTCAAAAAATTGTGCTATTTTATTAAAATTTTTTTGTTTGCTTGGTTTCTGGATTTGAACCTTTAGCCACGTAATTACATATATTTGGCTCAGGAGATTAATGTGTAGTATGTGGGTTGAGTAAATGTCTTGTTGCTTAATAAAGTCGACTTCATTGTATTTCCTAAAGGCGGCTCCACACACAACGGAAAAACCGAAGGCATGTCTTGAGATGAAAATGAGACCTTAAGGAAAATTTCTGTTGTGTGTGTTTGGGTGTGGAGAATTCTGTTGAGGTATTCCTGCAGATGTGATGTGTGGAGGCCGGAAATTTCAATACAAAATTTCCGATCTCTGCGTCTCCAGACCGATCGGACTGTGTGGAGAGATCGGGAGGTAGGCCTCGAGGCGATTCGTTTTCAGTTGTATTAGTTGTGTTGTTCCATTCAGTTTTATCGTACAATTATGCCCCGTGCAAAGTAAAATCAAGATGAATTTATAGCTATGTTCAGAGCTACGCCGTGCTTGTGGCAAACTACATCAAAAGATTATCATGACATTATAAAAAAATGTTGCTTACCAAAGATTAACGGAAACAATGGGAGAAGGGGAGCCTCTAGCTAACAAGGACTGTGTAATTAAAAAATTAATAATATGCGTAGCAGTTTTCGGAAAGAATTCAAAACGATCAAAGGATCTACAAGGGCAGACAGTGGTGTAGACGAGATTGCGCCATTGTGCAAACACACAAACTGGAGTGCGTTAAGGCTGGCCTTCGTATATTCCGCGATGTGTGCAGACCCCCACATTTTTGCCTGGTGCCTCAAGGCATGCCTTTGGTTTTTCCGTTGTATGTGGAGCCACCTTAAGAGACGCGTAGTTTATCCGACGTCTGCGGTCCCTCAGGTAAGTACTTGGTTGCCTTATCACTGAGCCACAGAGGGCTTTACTAAAATTTTTTATGTATGTAGGCTTTTCTTGACAAAAACAATAAATGGTTAGAATTTCAGCTATATTAGTTTAGGTTTTCGTTTTTAATCTTATTTTTTTACATTTGCTAAATCCTAAAAATATTAACTTTCAAGATTACAACCGCTCAAAATTTAACGGTGTGTGGTTTTTGGTTTTTTTAAACTCATCTACAATGCTGACAGAACGAGGAAGCTCAAATTTATGTTACTGTGAATATTATGTTTTCAAAATCAATTTGATGATTAAGAGAAAAAAATGTGTGGTGAGAGCGCAAGAGTTCTTATACCATCAAATATCACTTCGATGAGACATCGTACGCCCTTTCAGAGATCTTTTTGGTTGACCGATAAAATTCAAATCGCAGTCTATATATTATGTAATGTTATATAGAAATTAGAAGACACATTGAAATAGCAAGGTCTGCTTTCATGAACATGCGTAAAATGCTCTGTAACCCCAAGCTATCAGTCATAATAAGATTGAGAACACTAAACTGATATGTGTGGTCTCTATTACTATATGGCTGTGAGATCTGGACATTAAAACAGTATGACGACAACAAACTGAATTTATTCGAAATGTGGATGTACCGCCTAATGTTAAGAATAAGCTGGACCAGCAGAAATACGAATGAAGAAGTACTAGAAATAATGAGCACACGTACTCATCTGCTCAATACAATCAAAATTAGAAATACGTCATATCTAGATAGGAAATTTGAGCAGCTCCAGGTAATATTAGAAGGCAAAATCTAAGGTAAAAGGGGTATAGGAAGAAAGAAAAAATACAACGTTCCACCCAATAGGGAATGACTTAATTGATAAAGCCCAGAACAGAGGGCAATTTGCTATAATGATCACCAACCTCAATAGAGAAGGCACTTAGGAAGAAAGGGATGTTATATACCCCATTCCATTTTTACCAAATATCTACAGGTATTTTTATATGCAAAATGAGATTTCCAAGACTTTTAAAAATTCTGATACCTACTTAAGAGGATAACGGTTTGAATAATTTAGTAAGTTTAGCAGTCAACTATAAGAAATAAGGTAAGGAATAGTACCCATGAAGAAACTTCCTCAAGTAACTTCGTTTATGACTTGTATGGAACTACGAACCTCTCCTCTCCCCTCCCCCAAAATTGGTATAAGTCTGGTCAAGTAGCGAACGAGAAGTGGAAAATAGACTAAGGCGATAGATTACAGTTTAGCGAGGTAATGATAATAAAATTATAACTGGCAGGAACTTCGATAACAAGCTATGTTTTTCCGACTAGGCAATATTTACATAAAATGTGCGAGAATATTATAAATTACCAAAATTTAAGACATGGAGTGAGGTATGGATACGTGCAAACTATACTCAAAGACTACAAAAAATAAATGTATGGTCGGGTATAATGAGTACTCAGTTAATTAAGCCGTTTTTTATAGAAGGAGAGTTAACCAGCGATAATTATGAAATTCTAAAGACAAAAAACATAGACAAAAGGGACTTACGAATAATAACAAACCTTTCCTGGAATCAAAGAGCACAAATTGTAATAGATAACGAACCCAGTCCAGAAATTGAAATCAGGAGAGGAGTTCGGCAGGGATGTATTATGTCTACATTACTCTTTAATGCATATAGTGAAGCCATTTTTGAAGAAGCATTGCTATCTCAAAGTGAAGGAATAGTAATTAACGGAAGATCTATTAATACTACTAAACAAAACAAACAATTTCTGTGAAGAATATGGACTAAAAATGAATATAAAAAAGACCAAATACATGATAATAACTAAGAAAATAAACATACAAACAAGCATATATTTGGGAAATGCACCGAAAGAAAGGGTTGATAAATACAAATACCTAGGAACCTGGATTTCAGATAAAAACGAACAAACAACAGAAATAAGGACCAGGAGAGAAATAGCAAGAAATGCCTTTGTAAAAATGAAAACAGTTCTCTGCAACAAAGACCTTAGCTTAGAACTGAGAGTAAGAGCTTTGAGATGCTACGTGTTATCGATACTACAATATGGACTTGAAAGCTGGACATTAAAGCAAGCACACATAAATAAGCTACAGTCATTTGAAATGTGGTGTTAAAGAAGGATGCTTAGAATAGCATGGACACAGAGGAAAACGAACACGGAAGTACTGCGAGAAATGGGTAAAGAATGCGAAATAATAACCACAATAAAAATAAGGAAGTTACAATATATGGGACACGTAATGAGGGGACCGCGATATGAAATGCTAAGACTGCTAATACAGGGAAGATAAGAGGCGAAAGGAATATAGGAAGAAGGATAGTGCCATGGTTAAAAAATTTAAGGGACTGGTTTAGATGCAGTTCTATAGAACTCTTTAGAGCAGCGGTGGATAGAGTAAAGATAGTGATGATGATATCCAACCTCCGATTAGGAGACGGCACTTGAAGAAGAAGAATTATCAAATGCTACTTAGAAATTAAATTGTAAGTGCTCTGAAAAACAACTATGGAGCTAATTCTAATGAGATGTGGATTCAGCAAGACCGAGCTTCAGCTCATTTTGGTGTAAATGTTTAGCGTTACTTAGATCAGACATTTCCTTGACAAATAGATTGTTATATTAGGTAGTATTGAATATCATCCTCGTTCACCCAATTTGAATCCTAAAAATTATTTGTATCAAAGATACTTTCAAAGTAAAATAATTGAAAAAAGTAAACCAGAAACTGTTGCAGAGTTAAGTCAAAAGGTCTGTAGAGAAATATGTAGAAATGTAATGGATGCATTCTACCATCGTTTAGGCAACTATCAAATTAACAACGGAGGACATTTTAAACACGATTAGGTAGATATAAATTTAGCAATGTAGTAAACTTTTAATTAGGTATTATGTTTACATTTACAGAGTGTGAATCAAAAAATTTATCGAGATGATTATGTGTCACTACATTATTTGTATCAAAAATACCTTCAAAGTATAATGATTAATAAAAGTAAACCAGAAACTGTGGCAGAGTTCAGGCAAAGGATCTATAGAGAAACATGTAAAAATATAATGGAGCATTCTACCATCGTTTAGGCAACTATCAAATTAACGAAGGAGAACATTATTTTAAACACTTGATTAGGTAGATATAAATTTAGCAATGTAGTAAACTTTTAATTAGGTATTATGTTCACATTTACATAGTGTGAATCAAAAAATTTATCGAGATGAATATGTGTCACTAGATTATTTGTATCAAAGATACTTTCAAAGTATAATGATTGATAAAAGTAAACCAGAAACTGTTGCAGAGTTCAGGCAAAGGATCTGTAGAGAAACATGTAGAAATGTAATGGATTCATTCTACCATCCTTTGGGCAACTATCAAGTTAACAACGGAGGATATTTTTAACACTTGATTAGGTAGATATAAATTTAGCAATGTATTAAACTTTTGATTGGGTATCATGTTCACATTTACATAGTGTGAATAAAAAATGTATCGAGATGATTATGTGTCACTAGACTTTCCTTTTATTCTTTTAACACGTTCGGTGCCCATTTTGGACAAGCGCCACTTGCGCCACGTAATTAAATCGTTCATTTAGTAACACAGTACTACTGACGCCACTCGTCATCGGTACCTTTGATAAAACCTTCGTGACGCTACTCGTGCGTCCTGGGCACCAACCGTGTTAAGATGTTATGACTACATAAAATATAAGGTTGAATTGGTATCGAAGTTCTAGCCACGCTTCCAGCATCAACTTCGGATTTTGTACAATTGGGACCATCCATTTAAGAGATAATTTGGTATTTCCAGACTTTTTGTCCATTCTGTAAAAATTTAATATCATCATCATGACATCCACACTCCTAGCGGAGTGATTGCCGCCCTCTTTGGGCTCTTTCGATTCGTTTGTCGCGGTGAATCAATCCGAATTAACATTTTGGTTTTACAATTGGTTGTGTAACTTGGCATCTTCTACCATTTTTCTCCATTCCTTCCTGTTTTTGCTTCTGGCTACCTATTCTCTGACTACCATCTTCTTAAGGTCCTCGACTATCTGGTTCTCCCATCTAGATTTGGGTCTTCCTCGTGGTCTGCCTGATACAGGTCTCCATTTGGAAATTTTCTTGATGACGGCTTCTGGATTTCTCCTTTCTGTATGTCCAATCCATTTGAGTATCTGTGGCTTGATAAATCTGAGGATGTCTTCTTCTTTCAGAAGTCCTCTTACTTCGTGGTTCATGAGTTTTCTAAATTCATTATTACCTATGTTTAGTGGGCCTGCTATCCTCAGAATTATTTTCCTCTCTGGGATCCTCAATCTGTCTTCCTCTTTCTGGGTCAGACACATTACTTCAGAACCATATGTGATTACTGGTCTAATTGCTGCTTTGTAAGTTTCCAGTTTAGTATTCTGAGTAAACTTCTTATCTTTGAGGAAGTTGTATTTCCAGTAGGCTCTGTTTTCTTCCTGGATTATTTCACTGATCACGATGCTTCTATCATTAGTTCCATTAACTGAGACTCCAAGATATTTAAAGTGTTCTACCTTTTCAAACTCATATTCACCAAGATATAATATACAATTATTTTTAATAACATTTATAAAAAGAATCGTCGCAATCTTTGAAAAAAAAAACTGTTATTCTTTTGTCTAAGTAAGCATTCAATCCTCCAGCAATCCCAAAATATAGGCTCTTTGTATATATTTTCTTGTTGATGATTTAGGCGTGTTATTTTTAATTTGGTTTCCCTAATGAAACACAAACAGCCCTATTTTTTAAATTCAGAATTCGCTTTTGTTTTTCCAGCTATTGTTGGGCCTTAAACATGTTCTGCGAATTCGAAATGAAATTTTATCAAATTCGTGTTAAATAAACAATGAATATGTACGAGTACTCAGTTTGATAATTTCAACTTTTTTTACAACCTTAACGAACGTTATCATAACAATTTAAGGACTTTTATCTGGTTATAAATTTAATCAAAAATAGCCATTCTCTACGTCCCTCATTTAAAGTACCGATTATTTTTTTGCACCCATTTTTCAAGATTAAAATGTAAAAACATTGAATATCCATGTCTGTCTATCTGTCCATCAAAACAACTCCTCCACAACTCATTTATTACAACATATAGAACGATAATTTATTGAGATGCCGAATGAAAGCGTATAACTCAAAGATGGCAGTAAAGGTGAGAAATTTGATCTCGGACTTTCCATTACACAGTTGCAACCGGAAAAACTATTTTATTGTAGCCGAAATTGTACAAGCGATATATTATTCGACCTGCCTTAACAAGAAGCGAATAAATAGATACTTCTGGTGTTTATATCACTTCTGGTAAAAGTAGTAACCAGAAGTCACATTATAGATGCGATAATATATCAATAAACACGTATTGTAAAGTCGAGCTCAATGTTTAGTTCCTTTCAGATTTTGATGTCATTTTCGGTTAAAAACATGAACGGAAGTTAGGAAAAAGTGATACAAAATTAGTGAAATCGTATATTAATCGACGTAAAGTTATACGAAGAGTTCAAATATCGAGAAATCTACTTCTGGTTACCTTGGGTGAAATCCTAGGACTTAGGTACGAAGACCATATGTAATATGGACAGTACGAAGTATGGACATAATTAAAAAAGAATGTGTGTGTACTTTGTACGCACGTAAGAAGTTATACTTCTATTATATGATTATATGATTATAAACGAAATTAATACACTTTTTATTTATATTGTATTTAAATATTAAACTAATTTATACTTACTACTTCTCAAACATTTTTATTAAAACAGTGCCAAAAATTAAAATAATAAAAGAATAAAACACACACAAACACATTAAAAATGCCACAAATGATTTCTGAATATTAATTGTCGGAAATTTTTTTAACCAAATACGTATTTTCTGAAAATAAAACTATATAATAAATATACTTATAATCATAAAATGTATAAAAAAATAAAAAAAGAAAAGTTTCTATTGGGATTCGAACCAACTTACCAGCGCGGCTGGTATTGGCGTTGTATTAGGGTTCAATCGCATTAAACGCTTCGCCACGAAGACAGTGTGTTATTATGTGCGAAGATCGACTAACTAAACGGATTAAACTTTTGACATTTTTGAATTATGTAAATCAAATTATTTTGATTTTGAATTGAAATGATTTAGAATTGAAAAAATACAACAAAACATAGAGTAACGAAACAATATATTAGGTGAATATTGATAGAAATTTTGATGGTAATCAAATTATGTAAATAAAAGTATTATATACTATGTTTGGTATGTTCAAATAGGTAGGTACCTATGGTACATTTACAATTATTACGTACTTGTTGCTTTTAAAAACTATTTAAAAGTCACTACAATTATAAACTTTTTTGTTTATGTCCTCACAACAATAAAACTAATATATTATACAACATTTGTTTACCTTCATATTGAACAATTATTTATTATTGACAGATCATTTCAACACCCAATCAGAGCCCGTATAACGACTAATAAATTTCGCAATGACTTGCATCGTGCAAAGTGGCTATGTTCAAATATCATAACAAAATTGGATCAACTATTTTTAAAACACTTACCAGTGTAAGATTCTTTAGCTTTAAATAAGCGAGATCGTAGATCGTCCCGGTTGATTGTTGTTATCCACAGCTCTCTACGCCTTCGAGCTAATAGGTTTTTTATCAGTAATTTTGCGGCACTCATACTAGTCACAGTTTGATGGGCTTTCACATTGGCATGCAACAATCATCTCTTCTATGTTAATAAGTCCAAAAATATAATATGAAAAGTATTTAAAAAGGCAGTATAACCATTAACTAACTTTTTGTTTGTTGTTTCTCTTCCTACAAATTTTAAAACGCAACAACCATACATAACCAAACCACAGTCCCACAGCTGTGCCACAGCTGCCATATTGGATAATTTTTGTCATGCCATTTGAACATCCAATCCGAACAAAGTTGTAACGCGACTGCGCCGGGATCAAAGGTTTTAATCCTATTAAAATTCACCCTCATATCGCGAGTAAAGAAGTATAAATTCAAACATTGCAAAAGAATGAAGATTCCAAATCTAGTAAATAATTCTAATAACATTCAGAATAATACTCACAAATTAATAGAACAGGTAGTACTAACTTTATTGAAGATAACTCCAGAAACTTCAGAACTTCCACATTATGTTCAACTTGTTATAAACTAAAAGTATACATCTTCTTCTTCCGTCTTTTACCCTTTATAACTATTGGCCTCTCTATTCTCGAGTAAGCTTCTGTTTCATGCATTGGCTTACAGTTGTTCGCTTGATATTTCCATTAACCTCTTACCAGTGACCGATCTCTAAACTGCTATTTTTACTACTCTGTTTATTTTCATCTACTATGTGCTGTTATCATTCGTAATTTCCAGTATAGGTATATTTCCAGTATAGTGTGTGTGCATTAGTCTAAGAGCTGGGAGCGGATTTTGTGCGTGATAAGTAATATGGAAAAACTTACGTGGATATGTTGAATTAGTTGTGTATATGACTTTCACCAACGGCCGGAAACTAGAGTGGGATCCGAGTAAAGTTATAAGGGGTCAAAGTCGCGGTTTTATTATTTTTTTTATGAAGCTCATGATCGAGATAGTGCACCAAAATTTGGGAATAAATAGGTCATGACGTACTTAAGTAAAATCTCTAGGGGCGCAACACTACGTAGCCGACAAAGGGGTGGGGGTAGGGGTGAATATAAAAAATATAAGGGGCTTTTTGCGACGTTCGTGATTGAGATAGTGCACAAAAATTTGGGAATAAGTAGACCATGACATAACTAAGTAATATCCCTAGAGGCGGAAACCAGAGTGGCGGAGGAGGGTAGTTATAAGGGGTAATATTCGCGGTTTTTATTACTTTTTTTCTGGCGCTCATGATGGAGATAGTGCTCCAAAATTTGGGAGTAAGTAGGTCATGACGTAGCTAAGTAAAATCTCCAGGGGCGGAACGTTGCTTGGGGTACAAAGGGGTGGTAGGCAGGGGTGAATAGAAGAATCCTTTGTAAAAGGTATAAAATTATTTTATTAAAAATCCCTTAAAAGGGCTACATCACAACAAAACGTTTTCGATTTTTATAAAAAATCATCATCAGTGTTCGATCTAAAAATAAGTATAACCGATTTAATGAATATAAAGTTATTATTTAAATTTTCACAAAGGTTAGAGCAAGTTGGTTATACTTACAAACTGGATGCTAGCTTAGCCACAAAAGAAAAATATCTGGGTAAAAACCCTTTAGATAAAATATAGATGCCTTAAAAGTGCATACTTCAAGAAAAAGGCCTGTGATGGTCACATGGCAAACAGGATAATGTACTAAGGTAAGGTATACAGGTTTCCCAACACGTGGGATCCAAATTGAGTTGATCATATTTCAATGACTTAATGGCAACTGAATGCGAAATGAGTGATGTTTCTGAAAGGTGTCAAAAGACAGATGGACAACGTGACGTGGAATTTACCCTGTATTACGACAGCCAACTAATTGTTAGTCAAATATTTAATGAAAATTTACATAGTAATAACAAACATCAACAAAGTTGTGGCTATAATTATGTACCTATAATTATGTACCTTGAATATGTAAGATGAACGTAAAGTATGAAATGATTTTTATAATGAGAAATAGCCAGAATCTATGCAGCCATCTATACATGTTCCTATTCAAATTGAAGCAAGTCCAACTGTGCTGTTGAAAATTTGATTTACTATGAATTAAAAGGAGTGTTTGGTTTAATTGTACCAATGGCAGAGTAAATTAGAGAGTCTGTGGTAAATGAAAGTCTGATATTAAAGTAGTGTTGAAATTAAGATAAGTTGTATGAGTCACAGGAGGAAACTGATATGATATAATGATATGTGAATTAATTGGTTAAGGTACCTGAGTGTTGATATTGGAAGTGAAGAAGAATATCAATTGAACTAATAGCCTGGCAAAAGTATGAGGTCCTTTTATGTAACATAAGCATCTAGGACTAAACATGTTTATGAAATAGGGATTTTTTCTATTTTTTATTTTTTATACCAAGTTATCGAGTTGAATTGAAAAGGTTTAAAACTGGATGGATGTATGAAGGTGTATTGGAAAACAAGCAATATGTGTAAAATTAGAAGGTAGTGAATAATTTGTGATTTGATATCAGAATTGTTTACTGTAATGAGGTGTGATGAAAAAGGCTGGGCGCCCCAGAAACCAGACCCCACATCCTATGGATAAGAGAGTGGAAGAATTAGTATAAAACCTTTTATAAATATTTTTCTGAAGTTTAGTTGGACCTATAACGAAAACCTGATCAAATGGCAATAAGTTATGAAATTGGGTGGAAGAGATCAATAGTGTTAGAGTTGTGACTGGTCGATTTAGTAAAAACTGTGGAAAAAGTTAAAGTAGATTATTTTGGAAGACTAGTAGAAGTTAAGGGATAATGAGTTGATGTTAGAAATGTCATCTGTTAAATAAGTAAATATGGAGGAAAAGTTAATATAAATGAAAAAGAGTTTGAAAACAGCAAAGAAGTTTGGAAATTTAGGTTAAGAAAAAAGTTGACGATGTAAGGGATTGAAGTCACGATTGAAAGACACATGGCGGTTAACACAGTTAGGGCTACTTTGCTTTTCTCTAATTATTTCCAAGTCCTCGTATAGGTCCAGTCTTAAGAAATTCTTTTGAAGTATGTTGTGTATTAGAGAAACATTTTCCGGAATGTTAAGAATATGACTGTTTTGTTTTAAATGTTGAGAAAAGGTGGAAGTGTTCTCTCTTTTTGTGTGTTCAAGGGAACGAGATGCTAGTGACCTACAAGTTCTTCCTATGTACGTAGCATCACAGTCAGAGCATTGAAGTTTATAAACCCCACTACGATTCATGTAGTTGATAGGGTCTTTGGAGTTGGAAAGACATTGTAATTATTGGAAACTTTAAAAGAGATGTGTATGTTGTCAACTGATCTCTTGATAATATTACTGATATCACCGGAAAGGCTCTCTTGATGGAAAGGTAATGAAGCATAAATGGGTCTGGTGATCAGATCCCTGGGAAACGTAGCATCCCTCAGAACCCTCAGTTGTCTCTTGTGAAGGAGTTTGGTTATAAGGTTTGGTTAATAACCATTATTGAAAGCAATTTGTTTGATAGTGTTAAGTTCTTTAGTGTAGTTAGATTGAGATAGGGGGATGGTTTCTAGACGGTGTATGTAACTGTGGAAGGCAGAGTATTTATGTGACATTGGATGGTTTGAAGACAAGGGTATGACATGATCAGTCTCTGTTGGTTTCCTATAAATACTAAAATCGAAGTGGTCATTCAATCTGGTGATGGTGAGGTCGAGAAAGTTAATTGAATTGGATGATTCAGGTTCCATAGTGAACTTAATGTTGGGGTGGATTTGATTAATTTTAGAAAGCAATAGCTCAGCTGATGTGGAGGGTCCTGTTAAGAAAACTAGACAATCATCTACGTATCGAATTTTGTGATTGATGGTATACAGCCAACTACAGGAAAACTTTTTCTTTTCCTTGTGGATTTTAATATAAGAATATATGGGTTTTTTTTTGTCGTTCGTGATCGAGATAGTGCACCAAAATTTGGAAATAAATAGATCATGACATTACTAAGTAAAATGTCCATGGGCGGAACGCTGCGTGAGGGACAAATGTTGTGCCAGGTCACAAAAAAAAAATAATACTCACTGCGATTTTGACCCCTTCAAACTACCCTCATCCCCAACGCTGGTTTCCGGCTCTGGGGATTTTACTTAGCTAAGTCATGGTCTACTCATTTCCAAATTTTGGTGCACTATCTCAATTTGGAACGTCGGAAAAAACCCCTTATATTTTTTATATTCACACCTACCCCCACGCCTTTATCGGCCACGCAGCGTTCCACCCCTGGAGATTATACTCAGTTACCTCATGACCTACTTATTCACAAATTTTGGTGCACTATCTCGATCATGAGCGTCACAAAAAAAATAATAAAAACGGCGATTTTGACCCCTTATAACTACCCTCCTCCCCCACCTCGGGTTTCCGGCTCTGAGGATTTTACTTAGTTATGTTATGGTCTATATATTCCCAAATTTTGGTGCACTCTCTCAATCACGAACGTCGCAAAAAACCGCTTATATTTTTTATATTCACACCAACCCCCACCCCTTTATCGGCCACGCAGCGTTCCACCCCTGGAGATTATACTTAGTTACCTCATGACCTACTTATTCCCAAATTTTGGTGGACTATATCGTTCATGAGCGTCACAAAAAAAATAATAAAAACGGCGAATTTGACCCCTTATAACTACCCTCGTCCCCCACCTCGGGTTTCCGACTCTGAGGATTTTACTTAGTTATGTTATGGTCTATATATTTCCAAATTTTGGTGCACTCTCTCAATCATGAACGTCACAAAAAAACCCTTTATATTTTTGAAGTCATACTTCTTTAGGCGCGATTGAGAGTAAAATTTCATAATAGTGCGCGCATGCGCACACAGACAGTATGGCGTTTAGTTGTTATCTTTCAAGTTATGTATAAATATATCAGTGCAAGAAAAGGTGTGAAAAGAATATATTAAAGTTTTTAGTAAATATATTTATTATACCTTTGTGTCTTTGGATTTGTCTTCGTCAGGAGTAAGATAACTATTATTAAAACATTTTATTGTATATTTATTATTACTTCACCTTGCCTGTTTGTTACCGTGAATTGTCATTAGGTACGTCCGAACCGATAAAAACACAGTCCTCGTAGCGTATTTGGTATAGCATTCGGCCAGAGATCGAGAGGTATTGAGTTCGAATCCAGAGCAATCCTATACTTTTTTTTTTTGAAAGCGGTAAGCACAAAATTAGTTTGGTGTTTAAAAAAAATTAAAACAAACTGTTTAAAGTATATTTATTTTTAAGAAATCATATAATAGAAGTATAACTTCTTACGTGCGTACAAAGTACACACATTCATTTTTTATATTCACCCCTACCCCACCCCTTTGTCGGCCATGCAGCGTTCCGCCCATAGAGATTTTACTTAGTTAGGTCATGACCTGCGTTCGAGTTTGGCAAGCAAAGCGAGAGGTCGTGTGGCCGGTGTATTGGCGATAAGGTAATTTCGGATTCGAAACCTATCACAATAAAAACACCGGTTTTTAAAAGAACTATCGTTATCGATAATCGTTAAACTTAAAAAGCGTTCTTGTGCGAAATAAAAAGAAACTTCTAAGCGTATAATAATAATATTTATATTAGTGCTGAGGATAACATTTAACATTTAATTTAAAATGGCCAGTGGCGGAACAGGAACAATCCGAAAGGAAACCTATAGAAAGAATGAAGAACTATCTGATAGTAGCGACGAAGAATCTAAGAAGAAAAAATATAAAGAAGATAAATTATATTTTGAAAAGAGTAACCTGACGAGACGAACACCGAATAAAAGCAACGACACAAATGAAGTGATGATAAAAATGATGCGGGAAGTTATGTGGAAAAATGATGGCAGAAATAAGAACCATACGGAAAGACCAAAAAGAAACGATGGAATATATTAAGGAGTTGAAAGAAAAAACGAAAAATTGGAAGAAGGTTTAAAAATGGCAAACAATAGAATAGAACAATTGGAAAAAGATAGACGGAGAAATATTATAGTATTAAAAGGCCTAACACTAGATGCTACCGACAAAAAGCCTGTAAAGGAGTCAGTAGAACACTTCATAAGAAGAAATCTGAAATTAGAGGTCAAACTGAGAGGAGCGGTGAAGATCGGCGACCAAATCTTTGTAGCAGAAATGGAAAACCTAACGGATAAGCTGAGTGTACTAAAAAACAAAGGGAAATTGAAAAATCTACAGGGACAAAAGTTGTATATAGAATCAGATTTAACAAGAAAGGAAAGGGAAATACAAGCAAAAATTAGGAAAATGGCAAAAGAAGAAAAAGACAAAGGTAATACTACGAAGATAGGATATATGAAACTGGAGAGTAATGGAAAGGAGTGGAAATGGGACCATAATAAAGAGAAACTTATACAAACTCACAGAAATATCGGGGAAGGGACTCCAAAAAACTAAAAGAAAATAATGAGACCAGACCCACAACAATGACGACCAAGGCAATGAATGGGAAAAGCGATAGGGAAGAAGATGATGCAAAGGTAAACAAGGATGAAAATAGGAAGAAGGGGAAAGCTAGATTGCAGAAAAAAGGAGAGATAAAAATGGGAACATGGAATGTGAGAAGCATCAATGGAAAAGAGGAAGAACTGGTAGAATATATGATAAGACAAAAAATAGAAATACTATGAATAACAGAAACGAAGATGAAAGGAAAAGGTCTTAAGAAAATACACAAAAGATATTGGTTACTTTGGGTAGGAGCGGATACAAAAGAGAGAGCAAAAGAAGGAGTCGGGATAATAATTGCACCGAATAGACTACAACACGTTATAGAAGAAACATATGTTAACCAGAGAATATTATCGGTGAAATTGAAACTGATGGACGAAGAAATATGGACAATAATAACAGCCTACGGAGTAAATAAAGATGTAAGAAAGGAAGAGAAAGATAAATTTTTCGAGGAGCTCCAAATGCAAATTGATCATGGGGAAGAAAACATAATTGTAATGGGAGATCTAAACGGTAGAGTCGGAAGCAACAACAGCGGAATAGAGGAGTGCATGGGAAAAGAAGGAGAAGAAATGCTAAACAGAAATGGTGAAAGAATAATAGAAATATGTATGGAGAAAAAACTAGTTATAACAAATACAAAATTTAAACATAGAGAAGTACACAAATACACGAGAGTACAAGACAGCAGAAACGAAAAATCAATCATAGATTACTTTTTGGTAAGCAGCAACAAATGGAAAAGAGTACAGGATACGAAAGTGAAAAGAGGCTCGGAGATTGGCAGTGACCACCATCTAGTAATAATGAGAATGAGAACAACAGAGGAAAAGGAAGAAAAGAGAAGAAAGGTAGTAAATGAAAAAATAAAAAGTTACAATTTTAAAGAGGAAATATATAAGAAGAAATTCTAAGAAAAATTAGATAATATTTTGAAAGGTAGGGCAAAAAGTACAAATATACAAAAAAAATGGGAACCAGATCTAAAAACCAGCATAATCAAAGCAGCTGAGGAAACTTGCGGGAAAGCAAAAATAGCAAATACTAACATGAGGAGAACAGAATGGTGGACGGAAGAAATGCGAGAGAAAATAAAGAACAAAAAAGACAAATGGAAGAGATACCTAAGCACAAAACACCCGGAAGATTACGAAGCATATAAATAAAAAAGGAAAGAGGTTAAAATAGCGGTGAAAGCAGGAAAGGAAAGGTCATGGGAGAGATTTGGACAAAAAATGACAAAAAATTATAGGGAAAACTAAAAAACTCTTCTACGGTGCATTAAAACAACTCAGACAAAAGAAAGAGCACATTATGCCGAATATAAAAGACAAGAATGGAAACGTACTAACAGAAGAAAAACAAATAATGGAAAGATGGAGAGAACATTTCAAAGAGCTAACTCATCTAGACAAGGACAACACAGGGGAGATACAAAAAAGGAATGAAGAACAACAAGTGGAATCCATAATAAGAGAGGAATTAGAGAAAGCAATAGAAAGAGTAAAACTGGGCAAAGCACCAGGCAATGATCATATCACCCCGGAAATGATAAAATTCATGGGGACAGAGGGAATGGATAGCATGAAAGAACTAATGAATGATATCATAAATAGAGCAGAATTACCAAAGGACTGGAAGAAAGACATCATATTACCAATACACAAAAAGGGAGACAAGAGAAACTGTAATAATTACCGACGTATCACCATATCAAGTATCCTTGGGAAGGTATTCGCAAGAACAAAAACCCAAATAGAAACAACTATGGAAGACACACAGTGTGGATTCAGGAAGGACAGAAGCACGCAAGACCTAATATTCACATTAAGACAAGTAAGTGAGAAGGTAATCAAGAAGAATAGAGAGATACATATGTGCTTCATTGACCTGGAAAAGGCGTTTGACAGAATCCGAAGAAAGGACGTTTGGAAGACACTAACAGAAAGGGGAGTCGACAGACACATAATAGAAGTAACAAAGGATATGTACAAAAATAATACAAATACAGTAAGAACCAGTAACGAGCAATTCAGAGAATTTTCTACAAGTCAAGGCGTCAAACAGGGATGCGTGCTGAGTCCACTGCTATTCTCAGTGGTACTGGATGAAGCGATAAAGAAAGCCAAGAGAAGAATGAGAAAACTAACATTAGGATACTGGCAAATGAAACAGACTCAACTATCGGAGCTACTATTTGCAGACGACATGGTATTGATAGCAGAAAACAGAGAAGACTTACAGAACAATCTTGAAATCCTAGAAGAAGAACTATCAAACATAAATATGAAAATTAATACAAAGAAAACAAAAACAATGATAATTTCAAATACGAGGAAGACACACGCAATAGAATTAGACGGGAAACAACTAGAGCAAGTGGAATATTTTAAATACCTAGGAGTAATAATCGAATCAAATGGTAAACAAGACATGGAAATAAACGAGAGAATGGGACGAACAGGAAGCTTATTTAACACTATGAAAACAACATTTTTTGGGAAAAAAGAGATACCGGAAAAAGTAAAAACGGCAGTCGTTAAATCAGTAGTTAGACCAACAATCATGTATAGCAGCGAGACATGGACGTTGACGGGGAGACAAAAATCCGGAGTCAATGCTATGGAAATGAGGTTCCTGAGGAAAATAGCAAACAGACAGAGGACAGACAAAATACGAAACGAAACAATTAGACAAAACCTAAAACTAGAACCAATCAATGAAAAAATAGTAGAAGGAAAACTTAGATGGTTCGGGCACGTGTGTAGAATGTCGAACGAGAGGCTAACAAAACGAGTATTCGAAACGAGAGTGCAGGGGAAAAACAAAAGAGGGAGACCAAGAGTTAGGTGGGTAGATGAAATCAGGAAAGAAGTCGAGAAGAAGGGATTGACATTGGAAAGTGCAAGAGACCTAACGCAAGATCGGAAAGCATGGAGACTACAATGCCAAACTCAACTCCACCAGCCTTACACCTAAAGGTAGAAAGGCTTAGGACTAAGTAAGTAAGTAAGGTCATGACCTATTTATTCCCAAATTTTGGTGCACTATCTAGATCATGAGCGTCACAAAAATATAATAAAATCCGCGACTTTGACCCCTTATAACTACCCTCGGCCCCCACTCTGGTTTCCGGTTGTTGGTGAAAGTCATGTACACAACTAATTCAACATATCCCCGTACAGTTTTTCCATATTACTTATCACGCACAAAATCCGCTTTTATATCTCCGGCTACATGTAATACTAATCTCTTAGATTTCTGTATTTAAAATATTTCTTGTGAATAGATTTGAGACTACTGGTCATAATGACCAGTTTTATTTAAATGTCGAATTAGAAGTTCAAAACTCAACATTAAACTAACGATGAATTCAAATGGTGAAATGAATATAAAACTGCAGTTTTAAGAATAGACAATAAAGTTTCTCCAATAAAGGGGTACAGTAATGCTGATCCGTAAATTCTGATCATTAAATAATGTTTTATGTATATTTTTATGGACAGTTTCGGAGAATTATTATTGGAAGCGTTCACTCTATCTATTGATCCAATTAATGTAATAGATTTATGGTAACATCAATTCTAGGCTATAATAAAAATTCAACCAAACTGAATTATTTAGTGGTGAGAGATTTTAACATAAGGTTAGTCTGCTTTACTTTTATTATCTACGCAGTACGTAATACACGACAACGCCGTTTACATATCAACTGATTACCTTGGTATCGCTATATTCTTTCGATAGTATCGATATCGATAATATTGGTATTGTAGCATTGTATTGGAGTATCGCAATGTACAGTGCAATTTCAATGTAACATTGTAACCCTGGCCCTAATATTCCAGTTAAGGAAACTCGTCCGATTGGTGCATGACATGAGCAACAGAGTAAAGCATAATCCCGTCTATGCGTTCGTAATACGAACGCGAATGAAATTTGAGATTTGAGAATAGTAAAAATGAATAAATTATGATTAGAAGAAACTAAGTGATTTTAATAGTTTACAGGAAAATTATTAAACTATTTTCTTTCATTTAAATAGATTTTCAGTTATTTGTAAAGTTCCCAGTCTCGATTATATTGGGATCCGGAAAATAAAAATATTCATATAACCGATATCTAATAAAATTATTATATTTCGTTAGTTGACAAAAATTATTATTTGCGGTGGTATGCAAATCGCAAAAACACAGCCAAATCAGCACCACTTTTATAGTTAATTAGATAGGTAATTCAGTTAGGTGGTACCAAAAAAAAAATAAAAAGTATTTTGTGGTACATGACTCAAAAATATTGAGAAGCACTGATGTAGCAATTTTTATAATTTTTCTTTTACGCAATATCAGGTTGTTAAGAGACTTGTTTAATTCTTTAATTCGGAAGTACATCCGAGACCTAAAAAATAACTTCTTCGCTTTATTAAAACAGTCTGCAGTTACACGTTTGGACATAAGGTTTTCTAAATAATTTTTAGTTGCCAAATGGAATCACCATTTGTGGAACGAAAAATTGTCTCCAGTTGCTCAATATATGACAAAAAAGGGTCTGTTGGTTTACATAAACCACCCTCACTCAAATGATCAACCCACGTGTACGTTGAAAAATCTTCCGATTGAATACTGGAGTCCTTCAATTTATGGCAGATATAGCCAGCCAAATTCTCCAAACCATCATACTCGAGGTCACTAATGTTTTTTTCATTCTGACTCTCATTGAAAACTTGAACATCCACAACTGTTTCGTTCTTAGAATCCAGCCTTTGAATCAATTGTCCAGAAATTGGTAAATTTGGAGTGTCTGTTTACACGTTCGAAAATTCGTTCCTTTGTCTTTCCTACCCGTATATAACTTTTATAGAACATAAAAATAAAGCTTTTTGTAAACACTTTAATGGGTTAAAAATAATGGGATAAAAATTTATGGGTTGTTCCCGAAAGAGATTCATTTTTTGGTAATATTACGTTGAAATATTTGATTTGAAGTTTGAAGGATATGAGCGTCGTTTTCATATACTACAAATTTGCTTTTACTGGTTCTTTAGACTAAGAATATACCATTTTTTCGTTTTTTTATATGATACATTTTTTCTAAGAATATTTTTTCGATAAAATACTTACTTTTTGAATATTTGCGAAAAACGGCCTGAAAACGTATTTTTTTTTTTTGAAAAGTAAACATTTTTAGTCGCAAATGACTCTAGTCCTACTGAATTAACCTAGTACCTAAGTTAAAAAACTCTATAGAACAAAAGTTGCTTAAAGTTAGTCAGTTTATCTGTTTCCGTACTTATTTTAAACGTATATTTTTTCACCCCCGAGAAGAAGTGACTTTCACCCCCAAGTAAAAGCAACCCACTGCACAAGTTTAACTTTGAAGTGGAGGATGAGAGGATTCTAAGAACCTAAATCAAAATTTTCTTGCAATTAGGAGTTGACCCTGAAAATTATACAATATCGCCGAATTTTACGTTCATTTATTGGAGCTTTAAATTTTAAATTAAATTATTTAATTTTAAAACTGTGTTTCTTTTTATCTTTTTAAGTTTTAATTATAAAATAATTACATAATGAGTTATTTTATTCTTTAAATTTTAATAATTATAAAAATTTGTACTGTTTGTAATGTATTTTTAAAACAAACAATCATTTAAATAATTTTTTGTAACAATTTGTATTATTTAAGAATATAATATGTAATTACATTTTTGTTTTGTAGTAAGTGTTTCTTAAGAATAATAATGTATAGTTTTAAAATATTGTATTGCAAATTATCATTATTAAATGGTTATTATTTGTGAAGTATTCTTTTCCTTTTTTCACACCCTTATGTATGTAACAAAACTAAGGGACTTTCTGAAAGGTAAATCTAAATAGTTATAGTTAAAGAGAGGGCGGCTTAGAATTGGAACTGCACGCGGGCGGCCAAACTGTTAGCGGCGGCTCTGATCAGATCCACATCCAAAAACGGCACAACGCATATTTAACGGATATAAATAAATATCACAACCTTATACAATATACAATAAATTCAAAATATTTAAAGAAAATCACGGCAGACGTTGAAGACACAAAAGAACGCGATAGGTACTTAAAAGTTACATAAGGAATTCGAGATAACTCTGTTGCTGTCGTCATTGACTCCGCCCACTATGCGCATTATCTTATCTTCTGTGTCTTTATATCGTGATTGTAACCTATTCAGTATTGGCTATTGCTTAAAAAGCCGATCACCGATTTCTGGAATACTTAACTGTTTTTTTAACGATTATAACCGCTAGGTTAAACTGTAAGTAAAAAAACAGGTATAATCGGTTCGCTAAACTCAGACACAACTGGCTGGCATAAAATTGGCAAAATTACTAACTATTTAGTAATTACAGTGGGTGATCAAATTATTAGAGCCACCTAGTAAAATTCAACCTTTTACAAAAAGGGTATTTAATTGAGCTATATAATATATTAACGCGTTTGTTTCCATTTGACTGTCTTGTTACACTTTATGAAAGTGCAATAAATAGTCTAACAATAGTGGCAACACGCATGTGTGGCAATGTGTGACTCAGATGCATTGCTTGTCAGTGCTGCCCAGTCTAGCTTGCAACTCGTGTGCCTATTATTTTGTATTTTTGATGATTAGAGTTATAATAAACCTGCCATTTCGTTCGTTGCAATCCGTGACTGCACGCCGGGGTTTGTCTAAGTTGGGTCAGAGAGAGCAGCATATGTGCCTCCTGATGAGAGACTAATTAATAAGTTTCGAAACCGGTAGAGGTGCTTGCTGCACTCTCTGATTGAACTGGAATTATGATGCGGCTGTATTTGGTGTTGGAACGAAATTGAAAATGGTTATTCATTTGTGATTTACATGTTTACTCTGATAAGTGTATGAAGGGAAAAATTCTCGCCGGAACTTTACCGCGCTGAGCAGATGGGACGTGAATTTTTTAATTGTAAAATTCCCTCATCTTCCTTAGTCTCAGCATCCGTTACGGCTTGCAAATTGTAGAAGCCTCGGAGGTGTTACCAGAGAAGGTTCCCATTGTTTTCAATCTGGTAGGATGTAGAGTAATATCTTTTAATGTTGTTTTATGTGCTATTAGATTGAAAACTTAGTTTTTGCTAGCAGTTGCCGCTAGGGCATCCCTACCACTTGGTTCGTTGCAATCCGTGACTGCACGCCGGGGTTTGTCCTAGTTGGGTCAGAGAGAGCAGCATATGTGCCTCCTGATGAGTGACTTATAAGTTTCGAAACCGGTAGAGGTGCTTGCTGAACTCTCTGATCGAACTGGAATAATGATGCGGCTGTAGTTTTGTGTTGCAACGAAATTGAAAATGGTTATTCATTTTTTATTTACATGTTTACTCTGATAGGAGTATGAAGGGAACCATGCTCGTTGGAACTTTACCGCTCTGAGCAAATGGGACGTGAATTATAAATTGAAAAATTTCCTCGTCTTCCTTAGTCCCAACATCCGTTATGGCTTGTAAATTGTAGAAGCCTCGGAGGTGTTACCAGAGAAGGTTCCCATTGTTTTCAATCTGGTAGGATGTAGAGTAATATCTTTTAATGTTGTTTTATGTGCTATTAAATTGAAAACTTAGTTTTTGCTAGCAGTTGCCGTTAATGCATCCCTGCCATTTCGTTCGTTGCAATCCGTGACTGCACGTCGGGGTTTGTCCTAGTTGGGTCAGAGAAAGCAGCATATAGGCCTCCTGATGAGAGACTAATAAATTTCGAAACCGGTAGAGGGGCTTGCTGCAGTCTCTGATTGAACTGGAATAATGATGCGGCTGTAGTTTCGTGTTGCAACGAAACTAAAAATGGTTATTCATTTTTGATTTACATGTTTACTCTGATAGGAGTATAAAGGGAACCATTCTCGTTGGAACTTTACCGCTCTGAGCAGATGGGACGTAAATTAAAAATTGTAAAATTCCCTCATCTTCCTTAGTCTCAGCATCCGTTATGGCTTAAAAATTGTAGAAGCCTCGGAGGTGTTACCAGAGAAGGTTCCCATTGTTTTCAATCTGGTAGGATGTAGAGTAACATCTTTTGATGTTGTTTTATGTGCTATTAGATTGAAAACTTAGTTTTTTTAGTTATACTAAACTTTGAGAGTTTCATTGTTCTCTAGTGATATTCTGACAGTCCTACACTATTTTTGTTGGCTTGTCGCGCGACATGCCCTGCCAGTTCCATTTCAAGTCGATATTCTTTTGATGGCGTCGGTTACTCCCAAAGATATTATACACGGTAGATTAGGCTAGTCATATGCCACTCAATGCGTCGAGGTGTAACGTCGACATAAGATTGAGTGGTCTAGCCATCTTTGTCGGTCACATGCGCGGGATCGCTTGGTTAAAAGAGATAGATAGACCACCGATCGACTGTTTCCATGCTGTTTCCGTGTTGCGCTTTTTTGGTGAGTATGCCGAGTCTACACTTGACATATCTCTGGTGACTCCCCATCTACGGCGCAATTCTGTTAGTTATTCGGTCTCAAACAAGTCATAGGAGACATAGAAAATTCTTAAATTTTGATTACAATATTTAGATTGTTAATATTTTTGTTTTTGATCTATTATGTAAAAAGCCACGAAGTTTATGAAATGTATTCAGTTTAGGAAAAATCAGCAATTCTGTGGTATTCGGGTAACAGTTCGAGCTCTCCATGCCACTCGTCTAAGATTTCTTGGCTCTTCTTCTGAACAAGTTCCTACCACATGATTCCCAAGCTGATCTAAAAGTGTCCATTTAGACTGACAGCAATTCTCTTCTTTTCTTTGTAGTTATTTAATATGTTGATAATGCGTATAAGAGAGTCGTTGGAAATGCGAATTTTGAATATTAAATTGTATTATTATTGTTCTTATTTATTGACATCTTTCCCGTGGTGTAAGAATTCAGTCCCATATTGTGTACGGATCATAAGGTTATTTATTATCTAAATTTTCTAATGTGACATCCCTTAATTTATTTCCTATTACATATATTTAGCTTTTCTGGTATTTTTATTTCTAGCTATGTTTTCTGTAGTGTAGACGCCTTATAATACTAAGCCAGCCTTTGACAGAAGCACACTTTTGTTCAATAAAAAAAAATTGGATTTTTTGTTGCTTACAAAAATGCAAAATCTGTCTCATTTAAACTCAATTAACTTATAATTATTTAAACCAATATTTAGATTGACTCGATTTTATGGAATAAGTGGTATGGATATGATAGTAGACGCGTCCAGCCATCTACATGTTAGACTTGTAATCTATTTGGTAATGTTTTATTAATACATATTAAATTTTATATGTGACAATCTTACCTCGATTACATAAGTTTCTTAAAGATCGATAACAGCACCACCTGTAACAACAATAGTTTATATTAGTCTAGGTATTAAATCAATAATAATAGCAAATAATGAATTTGTTGTAATTAAAGTCAATTATAAGTGATTGCAACGAAAATTACCTGCTGTTTAATGTTTCGATTTAAAATCCTGCAATCGAATTTAAAAAAATATTTCAAAAAATAGTGACGTGATCAAATGCATAGTTTACGATTCTATAAAGGGTACCTATACCTACACACAAACATTCCTTTTTATTTATACATGGTGTATCATCAAGAATGTCCAGTCTCTGAGTTGTAGATTATAGACCTTAAACTGTTAAGATTTAACCCAAGTCACATATAAAATGTGACTCCTGAGTTACAGGGTGTTTTATTTAATAATTTTAAAATTATTTTTACCCAGTACTTTGAAACTATTTGAGATTTCCTTATCATACTTGCTAGAAAGTGTGGCTACTATACACCCTACTAAATTATGATAAACAAATGTTTCTAACTACTACTAGAGGCGTACGACAGGGGATAGTGAATGGTTAACCCTTCTCAAATTGTACGCCAATCGGAAATTACTATTTTAGCACAATTTTTCGATTCTGCAATACTTTATATGTAAATAATAATATACTCTTCATTGGTAACGATAAAGCCATTAGTTTTCGAGATATTTGAAGTTAAAAATGAAGCAGTAAAGTCATTTTGATTAATTTATGATTCATATGAATAATATAAAAAAATTTTATACCCAGTACTTTAAAACTATTTGATGTATTCTTATTATTCTTCGCAGAAAGTGTAGGTACTGTACATCCTACTAAATTATGTTAATGTATAACCGTTTCTGGCTACTACCAGAGGTGTACGACAGGGGAAAGTAACTGGTTCACATTGATACAACTTCTACGCCACTGACGGAATTGCTATTTTAGTGTAATTTTTAGATTTTCAATACTCTTTATGTAAATAATATAGTTTCTATTAGTCATTATATTTCGAAATATTTGAAGATAAAAATGAAGCGACACAATACATTAATTAAAATATCTGTGCCGTTTTATGTTTAACTTCAAATATCCCTAAAACTAATGACTTTACCGTTACCAATGAACAGTTCATTATATGCATAGAAAGTATTGGAGGATCTAAAAATTGCGCTTAAATACACACACCGGCAAAATTAGCCGAACACGTTAAAAATGGGACATGTTTGATGTCTCGTATTTCATAAACCAGTGGTCCGATTTGAGTGATTCTTTTAGTGTATTATAGCCTTATTGTTTAAGAATATCGGTGTAGTAATATTGTTGCTAAACAGGTAAATGTCATTTTACACCGGGTGTAACAAACATACTGTGTTTTTTTCTTAAAGTTCGGAACACCCTGTGGAATATTTCAGCATATATAAAATATTAAAATTAAAACTCGATTGTAGAATTATGCTTTCTTAACATTTTCTTTTTTGATTCATTTGCTTATGCTGGAAAATAAAAAAGTTATGTGCTTTAACAACTAGCCATGTTTTTTTATCAATAAATCCTCTTAGTAGGGGAGAAAAGTATGCTAAATTTGCAATTACTCGAGCGTTCTTGTGACCTGGAGTGGATTGTGAAGAGTGGGTGCTACAACCAAAAAAAGTTAAGTTAAGTTTTCCATAAAGTGCGGTACTCTCCATTTTTCAATTTAATTTTCCATTTCCACTAATCGTTTTTTCCTATTATAGCGTTATTTATCCATAATAGGAAAAAATGTTGCGAATAAAAGTTGCTTATTTTTACGTCAAGGATCCAAATCTGCAATAAAAATTGGGGGCTCCTATTTAATATTTTAATGTAACCCCCCACCCCACCTCAGTGGGGGATCGTGTTTGGTGCCATTCGGTAGATTTTTGAAAAATATTGAATAGTTGTATTTTGCAGTTTTACTATCTGATGTTCATTTCGCAAAATATCGCAGGGTTCGTATTTATAATTTTTAATCTACCCCACACCCCTCTCCGTGGGGTGTCACGAGCCCCCACGGAGGTGGGGTGGGGATTTAATTTAAAATCTTAAATAGGAGCCTCCAATTTTTATTGCAGATTTGTATTCTTTACGTAAAAATAAGCAACTTTTATTCGACATATTTTTTCGAATTATGGATAGATAGCGCTATAATCGGAGAAAAATGATTGTTTCAAATGGAAAATTAAATTAAAAAATGAAAAGTCCCCCACTTTATGGAAAAACCTTTTTCTGATTTTAGCACATACTCTTCATAATCCCATAGGTTCCCATAACGCTCGAGTAACTGCAAATTTAGTATAATTTCCTCCCCTACTATGAGGATTTATTGATGAAAAACATAGATACTTGTTAACGCACATAACTTTTTTATTATCTCACATAAGTAAATGAGTCGAAAAGGAAAATGTTAAGCAAGCCTAATCCTATAATCGAGTATTAATTCTAATATTTTACATGTGCTAGAATATTCCACAGGGTGTTCCAAACTTTAAGAAAAAAACACAGTATGATTGGTACACCCGGTATAAAATGGTATTTACCTATCTAGCAACAATATTATTACAACGATATTCTTAAATAAGAAGGCTACAACATACTAAAAGAATCACACAAATCGGACCACTGGTTTATGAAATACGAGACATCAAACATGTCCCATTTTGAACGTGTTCGGCTAATTTTGCCGGTGTGTGTAGTAATTCCCCAGGTGGCGTAGAATTTGAGAAGGATCAACCGTTCACTATCCCCTGTCGTACGCCTCTGGTAGTAGCTAGAAACGTTTATTTATCATAATTTAGTAGGGTCTATAGTAGCCACACTTTCTGCCAAGTATGATAAGGATGCGTCACATAGTTTTAAAGTACTCGGTAAAAATAAATTTTCGATTTTTAAATATAACACCCTGTAACTCAGTAAGGAACAATATTTGATTTTATTTAAGTGATTTGGGTTAAATCTTATTATTTTGAGGTCTAGAATTTACAACTCAGAGATTGGACATTCTTCCCTGAATGATACACCCTGTATAGAAGAGGTAAATATTTAGATGGCTATTCAAAAATATCAGTTAATGATAGAAAAGTGGAAACTTAGGGTTATATAGTTGTATGTATCTTGTTGTCCAAAAAAATAAAACAAAATGTCGGGGTAGGGGGCACCCCCTTTTCACTTATGTTGGTCGTACTAACTTAAAAACCTTCGCAGGCTCATGCACTACAACTTAATTTCCTTAAGATCATCACATAATCAGAATGCATAATTCATGATTGAATAAAGGACATAAACACAAACATTCATTTTTATTTATATGTATAGATTTGCTTGTTAGTTAACTAATTAAATTGATAACTTTATATATTTGTTTCCTGAAATTACCGACGTTTGTATGTTGATGGTAACATACATGTTTGTTTTAATTTTCAGTAAACGCATTTAATAATTCTATATTGAAATTTAAAATAAATAAACTACACATATGTAGGTAAACTGTGTACCATTATAATGTAGAAACCATAACTAGTTTTATGTGCTGTTTTATAATGAATGCCGCTAACTAGCGAGAGATTTTGGCTCTAGTTTGCAATTTCCATTTCTGATACTTGGTAGTTTTTCTTCTTCTTTTTTTTTTGTGTGAATCTGATGGCCTTGGCCGAGCCAATTAGCTACTTAGTAGTTGGTCTATCATCTTATTTTTGGTCTTTCTCTTGGTCTATTATTTCCGTGACTGCTTTCCAGTTCGTTGTCATATTTGTATTGTGTGCATCTTTTGCATTTGTATGTGTGTGTGTGTGTATTTAGTGCATTCTCTTTTCATATGTCTAAAGTCTAAACCATCAGCTTTAATTAACTTTACTAAATCGTACCCTTCGGTTATATCTATTATTTCGTGGTTCATCAGTCTTCTATATTTTCCTGGTCATGTCCTTATTGGGCCGTGTATTCTTCTCATCATTTTTCTTTTAATTTTTCGTATTTGGTCTTCATTAAATTGTGTAAACTGTGTGTTTTGGCCTTTATTTTTTATTTTATTTTATTTGAAGTTCATGGTCTATTTATTTGTCCAGATCCTATACTCAAATTTTTGGTTTTTCGTTAATTACCTTTAGATTATAATAGTAACTAGTCGTAGTTTCGTATAATAAGAATACATTTCGTTGTTAAGTCGTCGTTTCGTATACGTAGTTTAAAGGTCGTAATTAACAAGTAGTGTCGCCATAAAAGACACCGGTTTCAGCTATACTAAAAAATAAATTAACACTCTATCCTTCCTTTCTCAGTTTAGTAATAACTGAAGACATCAACACCTACCAGTTAAATAAGTTAAGAATTTTTTTGTTATTTTATCCCTACAGTCCGTTGAAAATTTGGTTTGCGTAACCAGCATTAGCCTATTTGCCACTCCGCTGTGTACCATTATTATGTAGAAACAACAACTAGTTTTATGTGCTGCTTTATATGAATGCCGCTAACTAACGAGACTTTTGAAGATCAGACCTAATTACTAACTTTAATTATTTTACCTACCAGCTACACTGTTTCTTCTTTCCAAAGATAAGAGGCGGAAGGAGTATAGGAAGAAAGAGAGTGTCACGGTTGAAGAATTTAAAATTGAAATGCAGTTCTGTAGAACGCTTTAGAGCAGCGCTAGTTAGAGTAGAGATAGTGATGATGATATCCAGCCTCCTATTGGGAAACGGCACTTAAAAAAGAACAATATGTTCTGGATATTGGCGATCCGCATAGCTATCCTAACTTTGCTTGCAGCTATTATTAGTAGTCCAGTAGTAGACGAATTGAGTCACTCTCTCAGGTTTTAAAGCCAAGATTTTTCTTTTTCTCCCTGGTTCTCTCTATCCAAATACTGTGCTTTGAAGAATGAGTTGCAACAAGCCATACCTATATCTGTTCATTTTTTCGTTTATATTAATATTAGTCGTAAATCGTGACTTCTAAAAAAAAAACTTCATAGGTAGAACGCTTCTCTTGCTCTTCCTGTGGATTGTTTTATTTCAGTAGAGTGGTCCCCTTGGCTATTTATGTTGGTGCCACGGTTGGTACCTGTAATTGTCCAATTTGTCAATTGGCTGTTGGTTAACCAAAAGCGGTGTATTTAATATTTCGCGCTTACTTACGACCATGTATGTACTTTGTTTTTTTTTTCGCATTGGAATATTAAATATTAAACAGTTAATAGAATTAAAGTTTTCTAATACGTTTTAATTTAACTTAAAATAAACTTACAATTTTTGGCAGTGTATTAAACTGTTCTGAAACATTCATGATTTATTGACAGATTATTGAAAACGAAATGTTCAGGCATTTTAATATACATAGGTTAAAAAAGTTTTATTTTTGCCAAATAGTAGAAGAATAGTTATTTATGATATAAGCGTTAAAAGTACACTTTAAGGCACGCATGTGAAAGTTTGTAGAATGAGCGATAGCAAGTTCTTCAATTCGCATAAGTGTCTTTTTTTTGGCTTAGACTTACCGTCATACTGCCAGACACATAAGGAATACAAGTTATCAAGTTATACAAAACAGGTTTAAAACAAAGATAACAACTAAAAGGTATTAAGTAAAACACTAAGCTTAACAGCTAAAACAACTAACTACCAAAGGTATTAATTAAAAATGTTTAAGGAAATTATATTGATAATTTGCTGTCTTTTAAAAAGTTAATTAAAGAGTTGTATACATCTACAGAACCAAGTGATAATAAATATAGTGTATTCCAAGGAGTTGCTACTTTACATTTTAATAAATCATTTATTAATTTAGATGAGTAAATTGTATTTTTAAAACAACCAAAAAATATATGATCTAAATCACTTTCCTCTTCACAATGCTCACATTTATCATTATTCAAAACCTGTATTTTAAATAAATGCTTTGGATAACATGCGTGCCCGAATCGTACTCTAATAATAGAAGTTATGTACTTTCTAGAAGCTCTACAAGACTTGTACCAAGGAAATTTGGGAATATCGGGCTGAATTAACGAATACCTATCTATTTTGATTCACAAAAGAGTATTCCTTCCACTGGTAGCTCCACTCCCGATGAAGTGTTGACTTGAAAGGGATTATACTATCAGTCAGTGTTATTTTATGTAGAATACTGGTATCGGATGAAACGTTTTCTTTGGCTAATAAGTCGACATACTCATTATGTTCAAATCCTGCGTGTGCTTTAATCCATATAAAATGTACATTGATTCCTTTGGTTAAAAGATTTTGTTTAATATGTTTAATTTTATAAATGTATGGGCGGTCTTGGATGTTTGGGGGTCCATATTTACCAAGAGATTTCAATACTGCTAAGGAGTCAGACAAAATTATAATATGGGCGAAATCAAATTCAGCTACATATAGTAAAGCTTCATATATTGCAATAGCCTCTGCTGTATAAATCGAACTCTCCGGTTTCAGTTTGAATTTCTTTTCTATATGTCCCGATGGTATAAAAAAGGCGCATCCAGTTCCATCTGCAGATTTAGACGCATCTGTATATAGAGATATTGACTCATTGTAATTGTTCGTTATGGATAAAAGAATATTTTTATTTAAATATATGTTTTCACTATAATTTGGTACAATAATATCTGTAGGAGAAATGAAAGAAGAGTACGCGTAGTTTTTGAATAAGTCGTTCGTTTTATCTATATTTTTTAAGAGTACTATATAAGAGTATATTTTGATTATAAGCTTCACACAGTAAGGGAGATTTCTTTTTTTGCCAATATTTATTGGTTAGATCATGGTAACTTAAAGTCACTATTTTTTGGTATAGAAGAGGGTTAAGTAAGTATACTTTCATTAAATATTTTTTGAACAAAAATCTTCGTCTTAGATTTAAAGGAGGTTCCAAGGCTTCCAAATATAAAGCTTGTACTGGAGTGGATCTCATAGCTCCTAGACATATTCGTTAGGCTGAATTCTGTAAAACGTTGATTTTGTTTAGTAGTACATTACTTGCTGATCCATACAAAACACTGCCGTAATCGAAAATAGATCGTATGTAAGCTTTATAAAATAATAAACTTACTTCAATATCCGATCCCCACCAAGTTCTATTAATTGATTTAAGAAAGTTTATTACCTTACTACACCTGTTCAACATGTCGTCAATATGTAACTTAAAGGTCAATTTTTGGTCGAGTATCATTCCAAGATATTTAATTTTATTTTTAAAAGAAAATTTATGCCCACCTAAGGTGATTGTGCTAATATTAGGAAAGTTATGTCTGGTAAATAAACAAACTTGTGATTTACTGCATGATAATTCAAAGCCATTTTCAATAAACCATTTTTTATAGAGACCATAGACACCATTCAAGTTTTCAATGGATTGCTGATATTTCTTGTGTTCTGTGTACAAAGAGAAATCGTCAGCATATTGTACAATATTAAATGCAATATTGTTAATAGTGATGTTGTGTAGATCTGCTGTGTAAATGTTAAATAAAATAGGGCTCAAAACGGAGCCCTGAGGTAATCCTTTATTATTAAGTCTAGGGCCTATAAGAGTATGATTATTTTTTAAATAAATTATTCTATTTTTATACAGGTTTACAATGTTAGAAGCAAACTGTGATGGAATATTAAAAAATGTAATCATTTTTTCTTGGAGAATTGAAAGAGAGACAGAGTCATAAGCACCTTCGATGTCTAAAAATAAAGCGGGCACATAACTGTTCTTGGAAAAACTGTTCTGAATGTCTACAACAAGAGTTGTTAAGACATCTAAAGTTCCATAACCTTTTTTAAAACCATGTTGGTTAGCCGGTAAAGGATTTTGATCCCTTAGCCACCAATCCAACCTAATCTTAACCATCCGTTCGAGAGTCTTCAATATACATGATAGTAATGATATCGGTCGGTAAGCTTCAGCTAATTTAGGGTCTTTCCCCGGTTTGGTAATAGGAACGACTATAATATGCTTAAAATCTATTATGCTGTTGCCTTCAATAATTATCTGGTCAAATATATTTAAAAGTAATTGTTTTGCGTTATCTGGTAAATGTTGTATCATAGGATATTTGATTGCATCGTATCCTGGTGAGGTACTAACGCGATTATCAAGGGCAAATTCTAATTCAGCTCTCGAAAAAGGTGTAAGGAGAAAATGATTCTGATCAGGTGGAAGCGTTTTAGAATTAATAACATCTAACTGGTTATTTACGTAAGGTGGAGCTATTTTATCGAAAAAATCGTCTACCCATGAGTTACTTAGAGGTAATGAACAATTAACTTTTTTCCTATTCATTTTTCTTGCTTGATTCCAAATAAGACTAGATGGAGTTTGTTTATTTAATTTTGAACACCATTCAACCCAACTTTGTTTGGCCTTTAATTTCAGGAATTTTTTGACACGAGCATTTACTTCTTTACATTTACAAAAATTTTCAGGAGAAGAATTGTTTTTATAGTTTATTAATGCCTTCTTTCTTTCTGCAACGGATTGATCACATTCCGAATCCCACCACGGAGGGGGACTCCGTTTGCATTTAAATGGTTTATATTCAGAAATAGATTGTTTAGAAGCTTCATTAATACAGTCAATAAGGAAATTATATTTTTCTTGGTTATTTAAGGATGTGTGAGGTTTTTCGTTTAATAAGGTATCAACAAGCTGAGAGTATAATGACCAATTTGCTTTTTTAATGTTCCACTTACTACTGGGATAAATGGTATTAGCATTAGTTCCCAAGACATCGATCACAACTTTTATAACGAAATGATTTGATCCCAAGGTATCAAGATCTACAGACCACGAAGTTTTATCAAAAAGGGATGGTGAGCAAAACGTGACATCAATCATGGAATCTGAGTTTCCTGGACTCGTTTGGCAAGTTGGTTGTCCATAATTCATTACTACATAATCTAAATTCTGAATTGTCTCCACAATTTGATGGCCTATATTATCATTTTTATATGAGCCCCACAAGGAATTATGTGCATTCATATCTCCTCCAATGATACAAGGGTGTTTTCGTTGAGAAAATAACTTATCCCAATCTTCGGTTTTGGTTTTAGTTTTTGGGCACCTATATGCAGAGAGTAAACTTAAATAACTTTGTTTATAGTTGATTTAAATACCACAAGCAAGCAAGTCTTGAATATAATTTTTTTTAATTGTTATGCGCTCAAAAGTAATACCAGTTTTAATTAAAATAGCAACTCCAGAATAGCCGTCATCGCGATCTTCACGTATCACATTATAACCTCCATAAATATATACAACATCCCGTTTGAACCAAGTTTCACTTATTAAAGCTATGTCAATATCTTCGGTTATTAAAAAGTTAATAAGGCTGTTTTTGTTAGCAACAGCTGATCGAGCATTCCATTATATTATTTTGAGTTTAGATTTGTTTGTCATTAGAAGAGTTATTTTTTAAAATATTATCTAGAACATTATTAATACATTTGGCTAACAAATTCATATCAAGTGATTTTGCCTCTTCTAAACAATTAATATTTTGAATAAAACTTGAGAAAAGAAGTACTAAGGAATCTACTAACTTATTTTTATCATTGTCTGTATTAAAAAAACTTTCCTTGTTTAAGGGAGGTAAAGGTTGAGACGGTCCAAATCTGAAAGGGATGAGATATGGTGTAGGATCTTCGGAAGTTGGAGATGATATTTTTCTTTTTTTATTTGCACTATACTCAGTGCTTAATGTACTACAGCTTGGTTGGTTAAAACTTTTGGGTTTCTGTAGATGAGGCCTCAATGGCTTGAAATAAGGAGATGTACTAACTTCAGAGGAGTTAGTTAATTTTGGAAATTCTTTGTCTGAATTTGACAATATTTCAAATCTGTTATTAGAAATAAGACCAGAAAATGATGAGTCGCTCAAATTTTTTGCCTCCAAATATGAGATTTTATGTTCAATCATGATATTTTTTATTTTTTTTTTATGTTCGAAAAAGGACAGTTTTTAGAGATCGATATATGCTTATCAGTTTTACAGTGTATGCAATACTTTTTTGTTTCATCACATGTATGTATGTCATTTTTAATTTGTCCACACTGTATAAAGTATTCCTGTGTACCTTTACACTGTCTAGAAATATGTCCATATTTGAGGCATTTATAACATTGCGTCACTTTACCCAACAATTTTTCCACTTGGAAAAATACATAATTTATCACAACATAGTTTGGCAAAAAATTGCCTTCAAAAGTAATTATAACATTACGTCTAGGGACGTATTCTGTATTTCCATCCTTTTCTACTTTCCTGTGCATTCTTTTAATATCAATAATTGGTGAACTAGAGCTCATATATTTTTTCAAATAGTCAATATTATATTTGGTATCAACATCGCGTATCAGTCCTTTGATTTCCAAGAGGTGATTTGGAATGTACGCTTTTAAATTATCGTCCTTTAAGTGACTATTATTGACTAAATTATTTGCATCCAAAATAGGTTTGAGAATTACTTTAACACGGTTTCTTCCTATACTTTTAATTTGCTTAATATTATTAATCTTTAATTTTTGACGTAAAATATCTGCAACAACCATTGGATGCAAACGGGAAATATTCTGATCATTGGTCTTCTCAACATAAACACAACAATTTTGAAAGTCGTAACTATTACAATTAATATTAAAAAGTTTTACCTCCCTTGTAGCAGAAGAATTTGTGGTGATAGTTCCTGTATCCATGTCTTGATTACTAACACTAATAACTTCAGCAGTATTTAGTTCGCACACTGGTGTCTTTTTTATATTCTCCCCCATCTGGGGAGAATATTTTCACTTTTGTATCACTACTCTACAATATATAAATGTTTTTACTTACGATGAAATTTAAATGTTTTAATTGTCACAAAAACTGCGAGCTGAATGTCAATATTTAGGTACGTTTATCCGTGGCCAAATTTTAAACTGTTCACACAAAAGTTAAACACCGTGAAAATAAGCCTAGGCTGTTCAACCCATAGGACTGAGACTTCTTATCAGTGATAATTAAAACCACTATAAAATTAATTTAAGTTAAACTACTAAAAAATTAATTTATTCTGGAGCTATTTTAGATGCAACCGTATTTGACGTTTATTAATGTCAAGATTGCATAAGTGTCTTAAAAATGTACTTTTTAACACGCATATCATACAATATTTTTTCTACAAACGTAATTACAGGACAATATCTAAAAAACTTTTACTTGAACTTGACTGACGTTCCATTTTTATATTTTTTGACATTACATCAAAATTGCCTATACGGTCAATACGAACTGCAGTGCCTTAAAAATATTTTAAAGCACTAGTGCCATAAAGTAGCATTTTTAACGCTCGTATGGAGTGCTAAAAATTGCATTTTTAACACGGTTGTAGAGAAATATTTTTAAACGTTTATTTGTGACTGAGTAGACACATTGAACATATAGGCGAGCGGTAGCAACCCCTAAACTGATTTTATACCGACCACGAAAATCAACTTTCAGGTGAATGACGAATTTTGGTCATTCGTTATATTTTCTAAGTAGGTAAATCCAAACATGAAGTTTATTTGTACCTAAAATTGGTGGAACATGTACAAAAATCAAATTTTATGCAATAATGCAAAAAATAAATCTAGATGATTTTTCCACTCTAACTCACTGTAGCTTTGGCCTCTGTAAATATTTCCTATTGAAAATTTTGCTGTATCATCTCTGAAGAATTGAAATAACAATGAAATTTGTACGAAATCGTTAGACAAATTATGAGAGGTGTGGTTAATTATTAAACATTTTGTAGTCACATTTCGTTAGATTCATATTTACTTAAAAAATTTGTATGACAAACATTTAGTTTGTAATTTTAACCAACACAACATTAAAACAAAAAACATAAGGAAGTTTTTGGGAAAATTTTCAGACAAAATATACAATAGGAAAAAAGTTATATAACTTTATAGAAAAGTGGCACACCTCCAAACAATGCTTATTTCTCGGGATGTTGACCACGGTTTGGTGAATAGTTAATTTTAGTCATACTTTATGTTTTTGATGGTACTGACAACAAAAATGAGTTTGTTTGAATTTTAGTGGAATCACATTGTCAAAATCGAAATTTTACCCTAAAAATGAAAAAAAAAAATGAAATTAGTTTTTTTGTGTTTAACTCGCTACAACTCTGTTCCATTTTAATATTTTTTTCTGAAATTTTTACAGAACCTATAATATATTTCTCACATGTCTGAAGACAATGGGATCTGTTTTAATTTCTCAGTCTTATAATAAAACTTATGACTGTTTTAAAGTAAAAGATGAATATTCCTGAATTGAAAAGTTTAATCGCAAAAATTGGGTGACCAAATTTGAAATTTAGCTTTTTAATCAAGTTTATGATAAAATATATAGAGTTAAAACAACAAAATATTTTATAGAAAGAAAATGGTGCGACTTTTACTTTTAAGGAAGATGTGATTAATTTTTTTTTATTTTTAGAGTAAAATTGCGATTTTGACAATGTTTTCGAACTTAAAATTCAAAATAAATTTTATTTTTATTTTCAACACCATCAAAAACATAAAGTATGATCAAAATTAGCCATTTACCACTCCGTGGTATCTCCAGAAATAAGCGTTTTATTTTGGGAAGTGCCACTCGTCTATAAAGTCATATAACTTTTTTTCTATTGCATATTTTGATTTGAAATTTTCGAGAAAACTTCATCATCACTTATATTTTATTGCTTTGTTGTTTAAAATTATAAACTAAAAAAAAGAATGTGTGTACTTTGTACTAAGTACAAAAATGTAAAAAGTTATTCTTTTATTATATTATGATTTCAACGAAATAAAATACTTTTAAACAGTTTATTTTTATAAGTACAAAACTGTAAGAGTATACTTATATTAGGAGTAAGACTTTTATTAGTACTACAGCACTAATACATAGAATAATTTAAACAGTTTATTTTTATTTTATTTAAATATTAAACTAATTTTAATACGTACCACTTTCCAAAAACCCAAAAATTAAAAAAAAAGACAGCAATTGTCCGCATTTGAAGCCGGGACGTCTCGATCTGTAGTCGAATCAATGACCCACGACTGCACGACCCCACAGATAGGTATAAATAACTATAAATAAGGTAAACAAGTATAAATATAAAAATGTTTTAAATACGTATTATCTTACTCCCGAGGAAGACAAATCCAAAGACAGAAAAATTATAATAAATATATTTAATAAAGACACTATTCTATTCTTTCCACATCTTTTTTGGACTGATACATACATAACTTAAAAGATTTAGCAAAGAATGTAGACGTTAAGAGAGAGTATAATAAAATTTCTTGGATTTAGCAACGAACTCCATATTGTCTGTGTGCTCATGCGCACAGAATAATAATAATTCACTCCCACATAAGTATAACGCGCACATAAGAAGTATAACTTCAAAAGTTTGTCGCACAGCTGTTTTAAGTAAACATGAAACTAACGAAATCTGACGACAAAATGGTTAAAAATTAACAACTCCTATATTAATTTGTTTAAACTTTTCGGACACATTCCATTGTTATATAAATATTTCAAACATGAGACAGTAAAATATTCAAAAGGAAATATTTACAGCGACCAAATATACAGCGAGTTGAAATTGAAAAATCATCAATACTAATTTTTCGCACTATTGCTTAAAATTTTATTTTTGAACATGTTCCACCAATTCTAGATAAAAACAAACTTCATATTCGGATTCAGCGATCTCGAAAACATAAAGACTGACCAAAATTTGCCATTCACCTATCGTGGTCGCTTTTTCGATTTCTAAGCCTTAAATTAGGGGCTCGCCTAATAGCTTACATATTAAATGTTAATTTAAACCTTTTTTTAAATGCACTAATTTTATACATTTTAATATTACAGTCCAACTATTTTTTAATTAACGAGCCAATAAATAATAACTTCGTTAGTCCCATTTTTCCTAAGTGAAGGTGCAGACGTTCCAATTTAGAGAAATAACCGTTTGAAGCCTCAGCAGAATTATATCAATCAGTCGAGTGTTATTTGCCCAGGAAATTAAGTGGAAAAATTCATCTCAACGCCGACATCTGCACGCTCTTTCTCACTGCTTGGAAAAAATTTGTGCAATCTGGAGAAATATAAAAGAAAACCCTACGATGCGGAACGTTATTGAAATCCTTCCGGCTTTGATATCTGGATAGACGGTGTTTAAGCAAATAGTTCGTGGTAAGTCACAGGAATTGCACAAGAATGGAGTGCACTTGATGGAGGCGGAAAGTCGATTGAATGGCTTTTAGGTGGAGGCTTAAGATCATCTTTATTTGGCTCGAATTACGCTTAAAACGTTTGTAAAAGGAAGTAATCCTTTCAGTTTGAAATACAATAATTTTCTAAATCCACAATTATTAATTCGTCATTTACAATTAGCATTTTAAAAATTATAAAATCTACTAAAGAAAAGTGTATCATGAACATACAATCTCTCTTTCAATTATTACTCCTAAGTGGAGCATAGAGCTTTAGTGAAAACGCGCGCCATCGAATTCTATTTTAAACTGAGATTTTTTACCTGAGTCCAAAGTCCAAGACTTTCCTTTACATCTTATCTCGTCCATGACCGTATGCCGTTTTTATATGTTTAATTGTGCATAGCAGTTGTGGTTATGTACCAATTCTCCTCATGATTTCTTCATTTGTTATTCGTGCGGTCCAGGGAACTTTAGGGATTCGTTGATAAATCCCCATCTCAAATGCCTCTAGCTTATTCATTGTGTTTATTTTTAAAGTCCATCCTTCCATGCCATATAGGGGCACCGACCATATATAGCATTTCGTGAATCTAAGTCTTAGATTCAGGTCAAAGTCAGAGTTCGTAAAGACGTTTCTGAATATCATGAATGCACTTCTGGCCATTTCTATCCGACATTTAATTTCTATATCCGAGGTCCAGTCTTCACATAGCCAGGTTCCCAGGTATTTAAATTTTCTTACGCACTCTACATCTTGGTTGTTATATGCTAGTCTTTTGATGAAGACATAATTGACGGCTGATTATAAGGAACTTCGTCTTTTTTATGTTGATGTCCCATGTTCTCGATATGTTCTCCAATTTTATTAAGAAGGCTTTGGAGGTCCTCTATATTGTCTGCTATTAAGACCGAGTCATCCGCATATCGTATATTATTGACCCAGGTAGCATTTACTTTGGGAAGATACTTTCTGAATATAAATTGAACAGTAGTGGGGAGAGAATGCATCCCTGTCTTACACCTTTGAGAATTTTTTTGAGCTTGCGTTGTTTCATTACCCTCCTTGACGACATTATTATTATTATTATAAAACGTCTCTAAAAGGAAATAATTCTTTCAGTTTGAAATACAATAATTTTCTAAATCTACAATCATTAATTCGTCAATTACAATTAGCATTTTAAAAATTATAAATCTACTAAACAAAAGTTTATCGTGTACACACAATCTCTCTTTTAAAATGCTCTTAATAGACCAGTAAGGATCTTTGAAAAAACGTCTACTTTTGGATGTGAAAGGTGGCATTCGGATTTTTGCAGATAAAGTTAGGTGACACCTTCAGTAATAATAATTGACTTACGCTCCTTCTCAAATATGCCCGGAACATTAATAAAAAAATTAAAATATTTAAAAATTTCGAAAAACGTCGATTTTTTTCTGCTTTCTTTGCTTATAACTTTAAAACGATTCGTTTTGGAGCAAAGTCGTAGAGAAATAAAATAAATATAATTGAATTTTGTATGATATACGACTGGTCAAAAATGTCTTAATGTATTACCTTTTCTGCATTATAGCAATAAATACAAAATAAGGGGGCAAAATACGCTGTTGTTATTCAATGTTTTTAACCACTTTGGTGGCACTTAGAACCTTAGCAATTCGTTTAGGAAATTCTTTGTGATATACTTAAACTGCGTACCAAATTTCATTAAAATCGACCTAATAGATTTTGCATAATAAATTTGCAATCTAAAAGTTTTTAAAAAAGTTCAAATTTTTTAAAATCTATCTGAACAAAAAGTAGACCATTTAGAAGTTGCCTAATTTGTTTACATATAAAGAGGTGATCTACCTATCTAATACACTTTACAGAATTAAAATCGGATTATTTAAGGGGCCTCAGCAATGTTTTAAACTTATAAACATTTTTTTGGCTTATAAAAAAATAGCTTTGTTTAATAACAAAAAAATTAATTTTTAGCAATGCAAATAATTAAAACTGGTATAATTTGACCTATACTTTCAAATGCTGTCAACAGAATTGCTATTTTATTTTCTAATCAAAAGTTATTCGCGTTCAAAAATTGCAATTTTTCGAATTTTTGAAAGTTTCACTGCGTTTATCTCGAAAACTATGCATCCTAAGAAAAAACTTGTAAGAACATTTTTTGCTTACATTTACCCAAGAAATACAAAAAATTGTTTTATTTTGCGAAAAATCAATGTTATGTAATTCCGCATGTTCTTTGTTTATAACAAACTTATCGACATCCGGATCAACTGTTACCCAAAAAAATCGTGTTCTACGGGTCGAAAAATACATAAAAACCTTGGGTAAGTCCATCTAAATAAAGGAGCCCGTAGCACCCCCTCCTGACCACAGGACTAATTTGTTTATAAGCCAAAAAATTGTTTATAATTTTAAAACATTGCTGAGGCTGCTTAAACAATCCCATTTCAATTCTGTAAAGTGCAATAAATAGGTGGAGTGCTTCTTTATATCTAAAAAAATTTACAAATCTTTGTATGTTCTAATTTTTGTTGTGCAAGATTTTAAAAAATTTTAATTTTTTAAAAAAAGTTTAGATTGCAAAATTAATATTCAAAATCTAGTAAGTCAATTTTAATGAAATTTGGTGTACGATTTTAGCACATTACAAAAAATTTCTGAGCGAATTAGGAAGGTTCCAAGTGTAACCTAAGTGATGGAAAATCATTGAATAATGACAGGCTTGTTTTGCCCCCTTATTTTATATATATTGCTATTTTGCAGCAAGGGTGATAAATTAAGACATTTTTAGCTAATCGAATCTGATAGAAAATTTAATAATTATCTTTGTTTTATTCCTATACGACTTTGTTCCAAAATGAATCGTTTTAAAGTTATAAGCAAAAATAGTAGAAAAAAAAACGAAATTTTTAAATATTTAATTTTTTTTTATTAATGTTCCGGGCATATTTGAGAAGGATCATAAATCAATTATTATTAACAAAGCTATCAGCTAACTTTATCCGCAAAAATCTGAATGCCACCTCTCACATCCACCTAAAAACAGATCCTTACTGGTCTATAAGTAGAGTATAGAGCATCAGTGAAAACGCGCCATCGAGTTCTACCTTGAACTGAGGTCTTCACCTCATTCCAAGATTTTCCTTGACTTCTTATCTCTTCCATTATGGATATTCTCCAAGTTTGGGCTGGGCGACCTCTTTTTCTTTCCCTTGGTGATTCCACTCTAAAGAAGTCTTTCCGATACTGAAGCTATTTTTTCGGGATGTGTAATAAATCCAACCCCACTTTTTGGACTCTATTTCATTTTATCCCTTCTGTTAAGTTAAGTGTCTCAAATCTTCGTTTCTGACGATGCGCGATGTTAGACCAGAAAACCTGAAATAACTATTTTTTCGTAGAAATTTATTATCAAAAACCTGCAGTTTGTTTGTAAGGGTTTTTGTCACTTTTCAGGTTTCACATCCGTAGAGTAGAAGAGATATGACATTAGATTGGAATATTCGGATCTTTGTCTTTGTACTATACTGTTTAGACCTCCAAACAAAGTTGAGCATGTTGATTGCTTGTTGAACTTTTCGTATCCTTATACGAGTATCGTTTTCTGTACCTCCGCGTTCTGCTATGAGACTTCCAAGATACGTAAAATTTTACACATGTTCCATTTGCATGTTGCTAATACAGTAAAACCCCCGTTAACCGAAACCTTTTTAACCGAAGCGGCTGAGAGGTTCAATAATTTCGTCAATAAAAATCAATTTTTCTCCCAAAACGGAAACAATAATTTGATATTAATTTGTCAACATCGTCAACATTGCTTTTATACAACTAAAGAACGCAATTAAATATACAACACATTACGAAATCACCTCATAGTATGTTTAACACCTACTTTGACCAAGAAAACTATGTAGTTTGATACAAGAAGAATACAAAAAACAATGTTATTTTTAACCGAAATTCTTTTTATCCGAAAAGGCCTCCCTCCCCCAATTATTTCGGTTAACGGAGGTTTTACTGTAATAAATACTATATTGTTTCTGGCATTTATTTTCCTGCATTTGTTTTTCTTAATATTGATTTCAAACCTATTTTATTGGCTCCTATAAAAAGTATTTTCAATTGGTCAGCTACATCTTGGAACCTTTATCATTATACTCAAATATAATTGGCGTATTCTAGAACCCTTATGCGTGAGATTAACTTTCATTGTATCCCTCTTCTGTGGAAGTATAGTTTGGAGATAACACAGATAGCTGTAATCCACAGCTACGTTAAAATGAAACGGTGAAAGCACGCATCCCTGTCTAACTCCAGTAAGTACGTTAAATTCGTCTTGTTGATCCTATTGCGTCTCACGATGCAATGTACAGTGATTTTATAATAGAAATTATTTTATGCGGGATTGTTCTTAGCTATACAATTTTCTATATAGCCACACGACATAAGCTGTCAAAGGCCCGCTCGAAATCGACAAACATCATTATATGGGGGTGTCTTCGATTCAACCGATTGTTCCATTATGCAGGAGGATTCTGATCTACAACCTGCTTGATTAGCTCGAAATTCAACATTGTTTGATAATCTTTTCAGTATGATGGTCATTAAAATTATATTTATGGCGGTATTTAATGTTATTCCTCTTCAAATTTTTCAGTGTGAGGTGGCCCTTTTTTGATTTCCTTTTGTCCAAGTTCTTATAGGTAGGTATTCTTGTCTTGCCGTTTTGTCGCATATTATGTCCACATGAGAGTAATTTTCGGTTTTCTATTCCGCCATTTAATGTCTTCTTCACATAAAGTGGTTTTCTAATTCGTTTGTTTCTCACTTTGTCCAGTATTAACCTGCATCTGCTTGTTAATCTCCAAAACATCATTTCCGTTGCATTTTTATTCTGTTTATCATTATTTTATCTGTCACCCACGAGCTATACTATTCCACTAGCGTCTTAAACTTTTGGTGTTTAGTTATGCTTCAAACGTGGAAGCTTCATATAATCAAGTATAATAATTGTCTATAAGAGAGGACTAGGAAGGAAAAGGCTATTGTGGCTACGAAACCTCCGAAAATGGAGGGGCTAAATGTTTTGAACAGCTAATAAGAACAGCTGAGGACAGAGAAGAGTTTGAATTGTAGTAGCCAATCTCCATTGAGGAAATGGTACTTGAAGAAGAACTGCCTATTTGAAACCGAAACATACAAACAAATGTAAAAGGTATATTTTGTTGTAAGTAAATGTAGGCAAAAAAATAAAACATCGTAATATAAATCATTAGATAGACTACAAATTGATACAAAGTCAAGAAACTCTTTGTAGTTGTATTTTCATTTGCTACTTTACTTGAAACCAAACAACTAAGTAAACCTTTGAAAACCAGACATAATTACTGTCTCTACTATACTTTAATTTTGTCTACTAGATTGACTCTCGTTTCGGTTGGCTATATTGGAGTTTAATACTGATGAAAGAAATATACTGAAAAGTTCTTGATTAGACTCCGAAGAAAATATTTATCCCTCTTAAACAAATTGAATTGTAGTAGCTAAGATGTTATCGGTACGGGATTTTAAATAGATCTATCCATAAAGGGATGAAAATATAGAAGTACATACATATTATGTTTTAAGAAGTTTTTAAAATTTTATATAAGTTTATTATACGCTAGGGATGGGAAAAACCTACCGGTTTAAACCTAAAACCGGTTTTTTTACTTCGCAATAACCGGTTTTACCGGTTGTTTTTTGTCCCGGTTATAACAGGTTTTTCCTTTTTAAAGTAAAAACCGGTTATTAGGTTTTTACGGAGACTAGGATTAGGTTAGGTATTATTTCGGATCCCAATCATAATTATTATTCTCAAGTAATTATTCCAAACAAAACCAGAATTCAAATTTTATTTTATTTTATAAAATACAGAAGCAAACTGAAAGTGCAATCTCACATCAGCCAGAAACAATTATTAAGTTTTATTATAATATTTTCTTTGAAAAGGTATTTGTAATCATAATATTTACATAAGAAGTGATCTGATTGAATTAGACGCAAACATCATCTATTTTTCACACTTAACTCTTGACATTGAAAGTGGGTGAATGACTTTTTCTGATTAGCAAAAATAATGCTCTGACTATGAATATCGAATTACTGATTACGAATACGAATCTCCAAGAATTTCGCTAAGTTTTCAAAACGATACACTCAACAGGAAGTATTAAATGAGTTAAAATGTACCTACTCTACAAATATACAAACGTGTTAAAAGTACATAATACATGTTCTTTCGATAGTACGAAATAATTTTGATCATATTGATATCAAGTCGAATGGAGTATCGCACACTAAAGTGTATTGTAAATGTAACTTTGTAACCTATTGGATTAAAAAACTGAAAACCGTTTTTTCCAAAAACCGGTTTTTTTGGCCGGTTATAACCGCCAGGTTAAAACGTAAGCAAAAAAAACCGGTGTAACCGAAAACCGGTGTTTTGTCAAAAACCGCCATCCCTATTACACGCTCTGAGCTTCGCTGGTGTCGCTCCTAGCGTATTACTAATGCAACTTTCACCGGTAATTTTTAAATTTATTATTTAATTTTTATTGCTTAATACTTACAACGCAAAAAAGTAATTAAATTGTAATCGATTTTTTTAAGATTTTGCTAATCATTTTGACGTTCTATTGATGAAATATTAATTTCTTACTTCGGATACTTTCACAATTATCGTGTAGATGGCGCTAAGATTAATAGATTAATTTATAATTACATACTTTGAAAACCAGACATAATTACTGTCTCTACTATACTTTAATTTTGTCTACTAGATTGACTCTCGTTTCGGTTGGCTATATTGGAGTTTAATACTGATGAAAGAAATATACTGAAAAGTTCTTGATTAGACTCCGAAGAAAATATTTATCCCTCTTAAACAAATTGAATTGTAGTAGCTAAGATGTTATCGGTACGGGATTTTAAATAGATCTATGCATAAAGGGATGAAAATATAGAAGTGCATACATATTATGTTTTAAGGAGTTACTAAAATTTATATAAGTTTGTTATACGCTCTGAACTTCGCTGGTGTCGCTCCTAGCGGATTACTAATGCAACTTTCACCGGTAATTTTTAAATTTATTATTTAATTTTTATTGCTTAATATTTACAACGCAAAAAAGTAAATAAAATTGTAATCGATTTTTTTAAGATTTTGCTAATCATTTTGACGTTCTATTGACGTTCACAATTATCGTGTAGATGGCGCTAAGATTAATAGATTAATTTAAAATTACATATTACGAAATATTAAAAAACTTTAATTCAGTATTTAAAACGTAAGTATATTTAAGGTAAAAATATATACCACAGCTTTGACCAACTAATTTTTTTTTATAATTAATGTTTTTAATTTTAATTTTAAATTAATCACTTTGAAATTTATGTCAAATTTCCAGTAAACGTTTACCGACTTGCTACTACTGGCGTTCGCGAATTTTTCAATATCCCCTCTACATACGAGCTCACAGCGTATATACTAGCATTGATGCTCTTCTTTGAAGCGACCATTAAATGACATTAAGTTATGACATAACGCTTAAAACAGACATGATAAACATTTATCCAATAAAAATAATATCTAATTGTCTAACAAAATGTTTAAAATAATTACTAGCCAACCGCTGGCGCAGACAAAGTTTAAACGTCGTTTATGCCAAATATTACCTATACCTTGTAAAATTTCCAAAAGATTTGTATTTCTCTATATTCTCAAGCCAATTTATTGTTATTGCTAGTGTGAAATATCAAGAAGATTTAAATGGAGTGTACCCTAATACGAGCATGACTTTAGTATTTTAATGCATTTTACTTCGATTTAGATAAAAATATAAACAAATTTTCTCGTTGCATAAAATATGCAACATATGGTCTGTGCATATTTGCCTAAGTCTGGTCCTAAACATAGCTATGCATACACCTCATAGTGGAGTCAATGAAGATTTTCACCTCCGATTTCGTTGAACATCCATCGATTTTCATGAAAATTGATAAGTATGTAGAGGCTACCTCAGGAAACAAAGGTGACATGGTGCCAACTTGCGCTTTTACCCTGCGGGGGGGGGGGATCCCCCCCTTCTCGGAGGTGGAAATTATTTTATTAAAAATAATACCACTAATCGGTAGAGGGACAAATTATAAGTAAAATTTGTTATATAAAGTTATTTCAGTAAATCAATAGTTTTTGAGTTATTAAAGATCAAAAGTTTTGATTTATCCTGAAAAAAATCCATGTTTTAAAGCAGTTTTTCATAAATAACTCAAAAACCATAAGTTTCTTCAAAAAAGTTGTTATTAGCAAAATCGAAGAAAATATAAAAATAAATAAGCTCCTTACTCGAAAAATCCTTTATTACATACACAAAGTGAGTTATATGGAATTAATATATATTTTTTTTCCGGGAGTACTCAAATCTTAGTATTCAAGCTTAAATAACAGGAAAACGATGCACTTTGTTAAATATAGATATTAAACCTTTTAATAAAGTACTTAAAGGTAACTATCAAAAAGCTATATAAGAAGTCGATAGCATCAAAATTAAGCAAGTTATGATGGAAATATGAGGACCCTTGCAGATTTTTTAGGGAAGAATGAAAAATGAAACATACGTCAGTACCACAAAAATTAAAATTTATAGTAACCCATTTAAAACTTTATTTATTTTAACATGAGTAATAACTTCAACCATTTTGACCGGTTTAGAATGCATATTTTTGAAAAAAAATACGATTAAAAAAATTTGGAATTTTTCAAATTTTCGTGAATTTCATTTTCTTTTGATCATAACTCCAAAAACACTCGATATACTTAAAAAATGGTACAGAATAAAATATTAGTTTTAACTTTATTGAAGCTTTTTCTTTTTTTAATATTTATTTACGACAAAAAATAACCGAGATAGAAACATTTAAAACCTAAATTTTACTGCGAGAACCATGTAACCGGGGCCCTTTCACCTTGTATTAAAAAAAATAAAGGATTTAGAAACTTATGTTTAATACAGTGTTATAGAACTTTTACTTAGCTTTGTAATGGTTTTTGGATAAATCTCATATTTCAAAATTTAACAGAGTTATTTTAAAAAAACCAATAACATTTCCTTTGAAAAAATTTTATCGCGGAGATTTTGTAGGTGAGATTGGGGCATAGATAATATCAGAATTTAAATACATTTCCAAATGTACCGGGTGTCCCAATAAGAATGGCTCTCGGCCATATCTCAGGAACCGTTTATAGTAGAGCTTTGAAATAAAAAAATTTATAACAAAAGTTGCCTCAGGAAAAGCCTGGAAATTATTTTCATAATTGTGGGTCCACCGCTAGAGGGCGTAATTGAATATCAAAAATAAAAAAATCTAAATTTTACAAAATTTTCCTAATGAAGGGGCACTGGAAATCCGATTATTGTATTCTTCATCAAATTCTGCGCATATTTGATTTAACAAGTTTAACTCTACCTTTGCAAATAAGAGGTGAGTGTGAGTGGGAACCTTTTTATGAAAAAATGGCTGTAAGTCCGGTTCTGCTAAATCAAATTTTGAAAACTGGGTCTTGTTGAAGACAGATCTTTTTCTTCAATGTAAGCGTGATAATTTTGAACCATGCTAATAAGTAATAAGCCAGCTGGGAGGCGTTATTTAATTTTTTTCAGAAATCTAGTTTTCTTTGGAAAATATTAAATAGATACAAGTATGCATTTTTAATCATGCTTTATAAAATTAGATTAAATTAGCAATAAAATAAAGAAAACCGCATGTCCATACCTTTTTTCTAACTCAAGATATCTCGAGAAACGTGTAAATTTTATATATAACTGTTACTATCACCGGTAAACTAAGTTAATGAAAAGTAGTGTGCTGTGGAAAAAAACAAAATAACATTTTCCAGATGTCAACGTATAAAAATATAATTAATTAAAACAACAATATAAAGAGAAACAATACTATTAAAACTAAATATAACACAGAACAAAAAGAACTACTTAGTGACGACCTAAATATTCAAATTGTTGCCCATCATACACTACTCTAGAATACATTATCCAGACAATACTAAACGCCATTCAAAGCATATCGAGAGCAGAAATTGAGACTGCTGTTCAATCTATACTTGAAAGAGTAAATGTTTGCAACGAAAATGAAGGGCAAAAATTTGAACGTTTATGTCATCACTAAATAGTTGTTTTTATTTTTTTGTAATAGGGCTTTTCAACGCTTCTCATTTGTTTCGAGCCTCTGTCATATGCCGTATAATCCGTGTATAATATTAATATACGAGATATGAACGAGGCTCGAAACAAATGAGAAGCGTTGAAAAGACCTAATATACGTTGACAGATGGAAAATGTTTCTTTGTTGTTTCCATTGCACACTACTTTTAATGAATTATTTCCTTTACCGGTGACAGTAACAGTTATGTTTTTAAATTTACACGTTTTGTAAGATATCTCGAGATAGAAAAAAGGTATTAACATGCGGTTTTCGCTATTCTGTTGCTAATTTTGTCTAATTTTGTAATATGGTATTAAAAATGCATGTTTGTATTTAATATTTTCCAAGGAACACTAGATTTCTGAAAAAAATTAAATAACGCCTTCTAGCTGGCATATTACTCAGTAAGTTGGTTCGAAATCATAACTTTTACATTGACTAAAAAGATCTGTCTTCAACAAGACCAAGTTTGCAAAATTTTATTAAGCAGAACCGGACTCACAGCCAGTTTTTCATAACAAGGTTCCCACTCACCCCCAACTCTTATTTCCAAAGGTAGACCTAAACTTGTCAAATTAAATATGCGTAGAATTTTATGAAAAATACGACGATCGGATTTCCAGTGCCCCTTCATTAGGAAAATTTTGTAAAATTTAGATTTTTTAATTTTTGATATTCAATTACGCCCTCTAGCGGTGGTCCTACAATTATGAAAATTATTTCCAGGCTTTTCCTGACGCAACTTTTGTTATAAATTTTTTTATTTCAAAGCTCTACTATAAACGGTTCCTGAGATATGGCCGAGAGCCATTCTTATTGGGACACCCGGTACAGGGCCACCCATATTGACATGGTGAAACAAAATTATCTTTTGTTTAATGGAACAACCTGTATATTTTTACATTTTTGGATCCTCCTCTATGTTTTATTTCTTAAAATATCAGGTTTTGTGATGTTATACGAAGTAGTTTAAAAGATAATTACGTTTTTATTTTCAAATTTCATAGCAATATTCACCCCCTGTATAATTGTAGTGATTTGACATCAGAAAATCAATTTATGTTCAAGTGATTTTTAGTATTATCTATTATTGTTAAAAAATTATTAATCTAGCAAAACGTTTAATTTTAGCTAATACAGGGTTGGTCGAAACTGAATGAGTGTTTTCTCAAAGTTTGAGAGTATGAGTTTTCTCAAACGGAGCAGCCTGTAATGCCTGTAATGAGCATTGTAATGAAATGCTATTGTATGGCACTTTATTATTTCCCACCCTGCCAGTGAGAACTGAATTTATTTTTGAAATCCCGAACTTTATGTTTTTAATTATTTTAAATATTGTAAGCGATTAAAAAACAATCAAATTAAATTGAAATGAATAACCAGTGTATATCTTCCACATTTACTTCATATTTAACGTAGCCTGTACCATAACATTGCACAGATTATTATCCCTGTATAGCAACGATATACCATGAATGTGAATTCATACTTGAGAAATGTCCTATATCCAGTCTCACAAAAAAAAGGGATTCCTCAAACATAATATATATGCAGACAAAATCAGCCAAAGTGATTTGCGATATCTAATTAAAGGCCCTACCAAGTTGGTTTTGTTGAATATAGCATGGAAGCACGACGATACTTTAGTGATAAGCGTATTTTTCGTAGTAGCCATAGTATGTTGTTTTATATTATGTATTACCTATATTAAATTAGTTTTAGTATGTTTCGTTTATCTAAAAAAATGTAAAACAAACAAAAATTCTGTTTTTCTTGTAGTTGTTTTTTCGTATAGATATTGTTTTATATTGTAGTAAATTGAATTTAGTTTTAGTATGTTCTGTTTGTTTGTAGAATCATATTTAATTAGATTTGCTTTAATTACTAAAATAAATAAATTTTCAATTAGATTTTATGTATTTGTGGAAAAGGAAACCTAGCATTAACGGCCACATTTCTATAACGGCCAATTGTTTTCTATTTTTAGTGGCCGTTATTTTCAGGTTTTACTGTACCAATAATATTTTATTAAATTATGAAATATCATTTAAATAAAAAATTTATAAACTTGATAAAAGAAAGTTTGATTAGAATTTACTCCTCTATCTAATTATGGGGTTATTTTTAATAAAATAGTGTTCACCCATGAGAAGGGGTAACATCCACCCCCAGGATAAAAGCGCAAGTTGGTACCACATCATTTTGGTTTCTTGAGGTATCCTCTAACTAGTTACCGATTTTCATGAAAATTGATTGAGGTTCAACGGAATCAGGGGTGAAAGCCTTCAGTGATTGCCTTTTTGGAAATATAAAAGATTAATTTTTTTCGTGATTGTCGATTTGTTAATTTTCTGATTTTTGGTTGCTATGAGGTTTAAAAAATTAATAAAAATTATAAATCATGCACATAAATGTAAAAAATATTTATTTTACTTAATTAAACGAAATCGCTTGAGCCAGAATGCTGAAATCTGTAATTCTATCATTAAAAAAAAGGTGGATTTCAACCCTAAAATGCAGGAAGCGCAACTTGGTGCCATATCACTTTTGTTTTTTAAAGTATCCTCTAACTAATCAACAATTTTCATGAAAATCGATCAAGGTTCAAAGAAACCGTGGGTGAAAACATTCAGTGACTACACTTTCAGAAATATAGAAGAATAAGGTTTTCGTGATTTTCGACTTGTTAATTTTCGGATTTTTGGTTGCTATAAGGTTGGAAAAATTAAAAAAAGATGCAATTCATGCACATAAATAAAAAAACATTTATTTTTCTTAATTAAACGAGATTACTTGCGCCATAATGTGGAAATCTGCATTTTTTACAATTTAAAAAGTAGGGGTGTAATACACCCCTAAAATGCAAAATCGCACGTTGATGCTATACATATTTTATTGCTTGAGGTATCCTCTAACTACTTACCGATTTTCATGAAAATCGATGAAGATTCAACAAAATAGGAAATGAAAATTTACAGAAATCTAAAAAATAATTTTTAAAAAAGGGGTGTATTTCACCCCTAAAATGCAAAAAGCGCAAGTTGGCACTATGTCACCTTTGTTTCTTGAGGTATCCTTTAACTACTCACCAATTTTTATAAAAATCGATGGAGGTTCAACGAAATCTGAGGTAATAACTCATATCCACCTTCATTGACTCCACTGCAATAAATATAATGGTAGGGGATTTTTACAATTACTCGAGCGCGACAAAAAATTCAGCGGGCAACATGAGAGTCAACGATCGACAAGCGGTCTCGGCACCATTTGAGCGGGGCGTAAGGAAATGGTTGAGTCACAAAGTTTCACAAAGAAAAAACGAGTATTTCGCCAAATGAACGTCAGATCGAAGAACTAAAAAATACGTGTTCAATATTTTTCAAAAATCTATAGAATGAGACCAAACACGATCTAAGTAACTTCTATTCGAGACATTTTTTTCGAATCATGGATAGTTGGCGCTATAATTGGAATAACGATTATTGGAAATGGAAAATTAAATTAAAAAAATAGAAAGTCCCCACTAAAGTGGAAAATTTAACTCAACATATTTTGGTTTTAGGAGTTAATCTTCACAACCTAATAGGTCCCCATATAGCGTTTTATTAACTGCAAATTGGAACAATAACTGCAAATCTTATATAATTTAAAAACAAAGTAAATGCCTTAAAATTTCAAGAAAAGCTTGCGAGGAACGAAAACAACTCAAAAATAATAACTTTTAAATTAACTTATCGATACGGTATACTTTTGGGTGAGTTTACATCTGAACGAAATAACCAAGTCATGTATATTGCTCGGAAAATCATTACCCACTTAAGTATCTCATTTTCGGCCTTTTCAAATATTATGAAACCTTATTGCCTCTTCTGCCACATTATAAGGCTACTTCTAAATACGAAAAATGGGTCATTTTTGAACTTTATGGTAGGGGAGCAAAGTATGCTAAATGTGCAGTCACTCGAGCGCTTTGGAGACCTAGTGGGTTGTGAAGAGTAGGTCCTAAAACCAAAAAAAGTTAAGTAACATTTTCCAATTTAGTGGGCGCTTGCCATTTTTAATTTAATTTTCCATTTCCAACAATCGTTTTTTCCGATTATAACGCCATCTATGCATAATTCGAAAAAATGTTTCCAATAAAAGTTACTTATTTTTTCGTAAGAAATCCAAATCTACAATATAAAATAGGGGCTCCTATTTAAGATTTTAAAGTAACCCCCCACCCGACCTCCATAGGGAGTCGTGTTTGGTGCCATTCGATAGATTTTTTAAAAATAATAAATAAGTGTATTTTACAGTTTTTCGATCTGATGTTCATTTCGCGAAATATCGCGGGATTCTTATTTAAAATATTAAATTTACCCCCACCCCTCTCCGTGGGAAGTCGTGTTTGGCATCATTCGATAGATTTTTATAAAATATTGAGCGCATATTTTTTAGTTTTTCGATCTGTCATTCATTTAGCGAAATATTCGCTTTTTTCTTGTGAAATTTTAGGACTCACGTATTTCCTTACGCCCGGCTCAAATCATCAGATTTTTGAAATATACACTCTTTTGCATGTACTTAACTTACCTTATCTTAATCTGACAATTTCGAGCTTTTTTAAGGATAAATTTTTTTTTTCGGGCCCCCTTAACGAACTCCCCTGTGTTAAGAGCCAATATATGGTAGAGGTACATCTGCAGGATACCAGGTTTCTCCCCATATGATAATCTGACGCGCTCGAGTAACTGCAAAAATCCCCGCTTGGGCTCCCCTACCATTTGCAAAATTTGACAGCACTTTTATTTTTTGCCAGAGCACCATTGTGCAATATTTGACACATACACCATCTTTATCACTTTATTACTAACTAGTACACGTATCAAAATTTTTAGCCAGCACATCATACTAGAGAGCAATGGAATTTTTAAATTCCTAGGTTTTAAAGCAGAAAAACTTCAAAAATAAAATAAAACTACCTTACAATTTTGCTGAAAATATAACAGTAAACCTTTTAACCCTCGTAAGGCGGTGCTTAGATTCTTACGTAAACAACGGTGCGGGGTGCATGTGCACCCCATCTGTAAATCCATTTTTTTATATGTGAACGTCGCGTCGGGAAAATTAATTTGAAAGATAATTAGGACTTATTTATTATCGTACGAAACATAATTTTACAAAAAAAGTACTCACTTCTTAAAAAAAATATTATCGTCGCAAGATAAACACATGAAATTTTTCACAGAATGAGTAACACAAAGTTTTTACACACAATACAGTAGTTATGCCGGGACTTTCGGTCTTTTTGCTCTGACATAAGTAACACCGACCTTGTCCTGTAACTCTGTTAGCTCCAGGTGGATCATCAGAAACGTCCAATTCAGGATACGATGTTTTTATCATTTGCACCCAAAAGTCATTTTTTCAAAAAAGCACGTAAACACAAAGGGTTTTAAACGCTGTAATGGGTGGAATACGTTTAGAATTGAATTTAATACGAATAAAAAAATTGACAAAAATCAAAAAAAAAATTATTAAAAAAGATAGGTGAGAAAAACGAGGTCTGGGGTGCACCTGCACCCCGCACCGCCTTACGAGGGATAACTCTGTGGTCTGGTTATAACCATAAATATGCATATTCTTCTTCTTTAGCCCATTTCTGCCCAACTTTGGACAAAGGCCTTCCCCAAGTCTTTTCACATCTGTCTGTCCTTGGCTGCGCTTTTCCAGTGAGTTCCTGCAGCTTTTACAATATCGTCCTTCCATCGCACCTGAGCTATTCCTCTTCGTCTTCTTCCTGTCCACAGTCTCCAGTTTTTGTATTTCATAAAATATGCATGCATGTCAATAAACATAACTTTTTACATATAATTTTATGATTACAATATATATTCTTCTTCTTAAGGTGCCTATCCCTTCCGGATGTTGGCGATCAGCATGGCTATCCTAACTTTGCTTGCTGCTATTCTGAATAGTCCGGCTGTCGATGTATTAAACCACTTTCTCAGGTTTTGAAGCCAAAATATTCTCCTTCTCCCTGGTCATCTCTTTCCAAATACCTTGCCTTGAAGAATGAGTTGCAACAACCCATATCTCTGTTCATTCCTCATAAGATGGCCAAGATATTCTAGTTTGTGCTCTTTGATTTTGTTAATAATCTCGCATTCCTTGCCTATTCTACGTAGAACCTCAACATTAGTCACACGATCCACCCACGAAATTCTCAAAATGCGCCTGTAACACCACATCTCGAATGCCTTGAGTTTTCTCAAAGAAGCCTCGGAAAGTGTCCAGGCCTCTACTTCGTATAATAATGTAGAAAATACACAGCATCTGATGATAGAGATTTTGGTAGCAAGAGGTAAATCGTGGCTTCTGAAAAGAGACTTCATCATTATGAACGCTGATCTCGCTTTTCCTATGCGTTGTTTTATTTCAATGAAGTGGTCCTACTGGCTGTTTATGTTGGTACCAAGGTATGTGTAGCTGTCGACCCTGTCAATTAGTTGTTTGTTAACTAAAAGCTGTGTATTTAATATTTCGCGCTTACTGACAACCATGTACTTTGTTTTTTTCGTATTGAGATCAAGTCCGTATTCTCTACTTATATCTGATATGCGCGACATTATTCTTTGCAAACCATCTCGACTGTCTGCAAAAACTACAGCGTCGTCGGCATATCTAATGTTGTTCAGACGCACTCCGTTGACTAATACGCCTTACTGTAGTTCTCCCAGCGCTTGCTCGAAGATACATTCAGAGTATAGATTAAACAGCACCGGGGACAGGATGCATCCTTGCCTCACTCCTCTATCTATGGAGACTGCCTCTGTCAATTGGTCATCCACTTTAATATTGGCAGTTTGGTTGTAATACAAATTATATATAATTCTCAAATCTCTATCATCCACTCCCGCTTCTTTCAAGATGTTTAGGAGTTTATCAGGTTTTACTCTATCAAAGGCCTTTTTGTAGTCGATAAAACAAATATACACGTCACAGTCAACATCCTCTCGGGTGCCTAAGGCATCGCGGAATCCAAACTGCGTCAATGATATTTGTTCTTCGCATTTTTTATATATTCTGCCGTGTATCATTTTCAGAAATATTTTGAGGAAGTTGCTCATTATATTATTATAATATATATAATACTAGCTGACCCGGTGAACTTCGTTGCACCTTAGATAGTGTGTCATAATTAGATTATCTGTCATAATTTTGATTCTAGATCAGTTGCTTGAACGCAATTGCTAAAAATCAATTACTCAAAATCAACTGCTCGAAAATGAATTGCTAGACATGAAAATTGATCGAAATGCAATTTCCTTGAATAAAAAAGAAAATTATATGTCCAAATATTTTTTCACAATAATGCAAAATTTGTAGGTATGGTCGAATGAAATTCGATAGTTTTAAGGCTTTCCAGAAGCCGCTACAGATAAAATGTTTTAACAACTTATTAATCATTCAGAATTAGTCGACACTTATTAAACGTTAAAATAATTAAGACGATAACTGGACGATAACGATTTAATGGAACGATTTAATTTTGCTATGGAACTCTAAGGACTTCATTGCCTTCTTTATGTGTGAATAGCAAACAAAAAGTTGTGACTGGCTAATTGACACCCAAGTCTATGCCATAAACCAAAAAAAAAAACGATTTAATGAGCGAAATTTAAATTTTTTTCTACTTTAATGACAAAAAAGCAAACTCATTAGCAGAGCCCAATTGAAAATTATTTTACACATGATATTTGAAACAGTATTTTGGTTGAAAAATCTCATTTTTGCTGGCAAAAAATATATTAATTTGTCTGGACTAAATTACAGTTCTGCTTATCTTATAAGGGATATGATACTATCAACATTCACACAGTGTTGCCAAACTGGATTTTGTTATTTTGAGTGTAAATTTTCCCAGCGATCTCCGAGGGTACAATACATAAGAAAGATACATAATATGACAAATTATATGACATTCCACGTATACAGTACGTAAATCGTTCAGCTCGACATAGGGAACATACAATATATAGATTTAGATACATAAATACATACATTGTATTATATTGAGATAATTATGGCAACTGAGCTTTATCGATGACAATATAGTTGTTAGCATTAAGGGGCATTAACCTCAAAATTGACAAATCATTTCGACTGACACAAATAAACGTCAAATGAGAATGTAGTAGGTAGCTAAATATTTTTGGCCTAAGAGAATGGAAAAACTGTTAAGTTTTTAAAGTAAAATAAATTTTATTACTTTAATTCATACCTTAACTTTTAACTACACGCGCTGGCGTATTTTGGTACGCCACATATAAGAATTCTACTACAAATGTATTTAAAAATTTAATTTTTGTCTTTGTTTATTTATCTAACCTATCACTGAAATATCCTTTACACTGGATTTAGTTTCGTTATAATCGGCGTTCTAGGAAGATCGTAGTCTACAGTTTATTATTTGTTGTTTCCGGTGGTGGATAACATTTGCCACAATTACAGTAATAGAATTAGTAATATAAGTACATATTTCAAATGTTTTTTAGTCATTATGTCACAAATATATTTTTCTTTATAAGCAATACTTTTTCTCAGGTAAAAAATATCATTTCAAAAAAATTTTTATTAGCCATTTTATTTATCATGGAATCAGATTCCAGTTATATATCCCAATTTGCTCACTGAGAAGGAACTCTAAGTATTCGCTGACGCCGAGTAAGGTTTATAACAAACAAATAGTTGTAATTTTTCAAAAAAAAATTAAGCAAATCCGCTGTCTTTAAGTGTATTTTCTTGTGGCGTATAAAGTACACCACGCGTGTAGTTATGTTATATTTTGATGCGCGGGTAGTTAAAGGTTAAAATTCTAAATATTAATTATGACAATAACAAAAAATATGATCAATCATTTAATACATGCAAAAGTGTACATGACATTTTTTCGTTAGTTCATCTAATAAAAATAAATAAACTGGATGGTTTGACCAGGCGAAAGCAAGATTTTTTGAAAATTGCGTAAAATTAAAAAATTCATATTTTATCCAATTTCAGTCCAAAAGTTAATCTGTTGCACTTTTCTTTTATGAAATTTCCCGTTCGTTCTTCTTCTGTGCTCAGAATTTTGCTAGGGCTTACGGTTCGGTATTTCGGAAACGGACTGCGCTAGAGAAGAAAAAAGAGCGCAGCCTATTTTCGGAATTCAGCAGGGTGTCTACCTGTCAAATTTCATAAAAATCGGTCAATTCGTTTCAGAGGAGTATGGCAACAAAAATGTAAAATATTTAAATGGCTATTAAAAAATAACGGTTGAAGATAAGAAAGTGAAAATTTAGGATTGTATGTATCTTTTACTTCTACATCATAAAAAATTAAGAAAAAATGGTTTGTCAAAAAATTAAAAAAATATATCAGGGGGGGGGGGCAAGCCTCCTTATGACGTACGGGCATGAAATCACAGTTATGCTTATTTCCAGTCCGGTAGAATACACGTGTAAAATTTCATAAAAATCTGTTCAGCCGTTCTTGAGTTATAAATGGTGTAAATAACATAACTCGACTTTATTTTATATAATATATATATATATATATATATATATATATATATATAAAGGATGTTAAGTATATATATATATATATATATATATATATATATATATATATATATAATATATTATATAATATCAATGATATTAGTGTTTTGGAACAGTAGCTAATATCTAAAATAATTTAAAAACAAAGTAAATGTAATACTTTACGAAAATCTTATTAAGGAAGAAAACAATTCAAAAATAATAACTTTTAAATTAAGTTATCGATACGGTATACTTTTGGGTGAGTTTACATCTGAACGAAATAACCAAGAAATGTATATTGCTTGGAAAATCATTACCCACTTAAGTTTCTCATTTCCGACCTTTTCAAATATTATGAAACCTTATTGCCTCTTCCGCCACACTCTATTATTTCGTAATATCAATGTCAGAGAGCAAATTCCATTCCGTATGGTCATCGATCCGGTAACTTTCCCTTTCTAATCTTTGTGTCATCATCGTCATCTCAGACGAAGACAAAATACGATTGAAACTGCCGAATGTATCACTGAGAAAACCTGAAAGACAAATTAACCCGAAATTGAGTTCGACCTCCGACGATAGGGGGCGCTTCAAAAGGAATCAGTGACGTAGAGAGATTATGCCAAAGGATATGATTTATGGACGTTAGATTTCAAGGCCTCTTGAAAAGAAACTACTCATGCAAAACATTATGGTTCAACAAAAAATAATGAAAAAGTTTAAAATTAAGTTAGTTTATCTGTTTTTAAAATATCTGAAACTGTAAACCTTTATTATAAAAATTTTTAAACCACCTGCGAAATTTTGGATCGTGTTAGCTAACTAGCCGATTTCATTTTAGTATCGTCACCTGGTCAATAGTGTGATTATTACAGTGGCCTAAGCACAAAAACGAAGTTTTGAGAAAAATGCAATCCTTGTATTCCTATTTCCATTATACTTATGGAATGGCGCTACAAATTATGTGGCGCCTTTTAACGAAATATAAAGGTAGGTTGTGTTATACAGAGTGGGTCAAAGAAAAGAGTCTACCTCGATATTTTGTAATATTTATTCGATTTTAAGGAAGTGATGAAACAGATCGATTTTTGATATAAGGGGGACACATTTTTACGGTACATACATTTATTATTTGTCAACCCCCTCCCCTCCACATCCCCCACCCCTTATTTATAAATAGGAATAGGGGTCGCGTGCTAGCTCATTTAAAAGTTTATGCAATTCTCTATTCAGTAATATTAACATTGACATAATTATTTATACAGGGTGCCCAAAAACAATTATTTTGTATTAAATAAATTAACATAAAAAAAAGAATGTTTGTAATTTATTTAACTGAAAATACATTCTACTGCTGACAGAAAACAGAAAAAAATGTTTATTTGATAAATAAACATTTATCAAAGATTTATATATTAGATTTTAAGGAAATGACGAAACAGGTCGATTTTTGGTCTAAGGGGGACACATTTTTACGGTACATACATCTGTCATTTGTCAACCCCCTCCCTCCATATCCCCATCCCTTATTTTTAAATAGGGAATAGGGGTCGGGTGCTAGGTCATTTAAAGGGTTATTCACTTCTCTATTCAGTAATATTCACACTCACATAATTATTGGGTGCCCAAGAAAAATTATTTTGTATTAAATAAATTAACACAAAAAGAAGAATGTATGTAATTGATTTAACTCAAAATACATTCTACTGCTGACAGAAAACAGTTATTTGATAAATAAACATTTATCAAAGATTTATGTATTATATTTTAAGAAAATGACGAAACAGGTCGATTTTTGTTCTAAGGGGGACACATTTTACGGTACATAAATCTGTCATTTGTCAACCCCCTCCCCTCCACATCCCCTCCCCTTATTTTTAAATAGGGAATAGGGGTCGTGTGCTAGGTCATTTAAAAGGTTATTGAATTCTTTCTTCAGTAATATTAACACTGATATAATTTCAAGAAAAATTATTTTGAATTAAATAAATTGACACAAAAAGAAGAATGTATGTAATTTATTTAACTCAAAAGACATTCTATTGCTGACAGAAAACAGAAAAAAAAATATTTGATAAATAAACATTGTTTGTTGCTTAAATTCAATATTCAACCTACCAAGAGGCAGATGGGTGGCAGCTTGAACATTGAAGTTGACCAAAAAACAATGTTTATTTATCAAAAAATATTTTTGTGTGTTTTGTGACAGCGGTATAATGTATTTTGAATTAAATAAATTCTTCTTTTTTCTTTTTGTCAATTTATTAATTTAATTAAAAATTTTTCCTTCGACATCCTGTATAAATAATTATGTTAATGTAATATTACTAAATAGAGAATTTAATAACTTTTCAAATGAGCTAGCACACAACCCCTATTCCCAATTTAAAAATAAGGGGAGGGGTTAGTGGAAAGGAGGGGGTTGACAAATGATAGATATATGTACCGTAAAAATATGTCCCCCTTAGATTAAAAATCGACCTGTATCATCATATCCTTAAAATTTAATAATTACTGTCAAAAATCGAGGTGGACTGTTTTCTTTGGCCTACTCTGTATATAGGCTATTGATTATATTCAAAATAAGATAGCTAAAAGGAACTACAACGTTAACGGGGTTTTATTATTTCATATGGGCAATGGACATCTATATATGAAAAAACCGCGGAGTGCTACCATTTAAAGGGGTGCGTTTTTGAGAAATGGGTGAATTAGTCCCTGGGCACAGGTTACATTAGGGTGATTTCTATGAACTTTTGGTACAAACACGTCTACATAAAAATTGTTCCTGGTTAAATTTCCTATCTACATATCACTTTTTAAAGTCAATGATACTTTTTTTTACAAAAATATATTCAAAAGAAAAAGCACAAAGAAACCCAAAAGAAAGAAATTTTGTTTTTTGTCCCATAACTTTTGTCCACGAGGATATAGGTATAGACATTGCTTTACGGAAAAAAAATCTACATATTTTTTCTTTAAATTGTTGTTTAGTAGAGGTCATTAGGATTTACAGTTTTTGAAATATGATTTTTCAAAGTTCGCCACTCACAGCAATTTTGGGCAATTTTCCTTGTTATTTCGCAAATATTGTTCTGTGACTTTTTTCTACGTAACTTAAGGTATATGCAATGGTACACGTAATAGGAACAGAAATGAATTACCTTTAAAATGGTCTACTGTATAACGTTGCACGCCTTTTTCTTTTCGAAAGAGATTATGGTTTTTCAAGGTTTTATACTTTTAACGATCTTTGTAATATAATATAAAAATAAAATAATATTATTATATAATATATTATATATTATATAATATTATATTATATATAGTATATATAATATAATATTATATTATATATTATATAATACCTAATATAAAAAAATATTATTTTTTACATTTTTTACGATTATTTTTGAAATTTCTCGTTATAACTTTTTTGCTTCTACATTTAGGTATATATTATATTTTATAATAAAAAAAGCTTATTTTGTTTACTTTAAAATGGTGTATTACAAAAAATTCTAAGATTATTTTTGAATAAGATATTAGTTTTCAAAATGTAATAAGTACTTGCAACGATTTTTGATTTTAGGATTATTTTTTAAATTTCTCATTATATTTTTTTTCTTGTAAGTGAATATACTATATATTGCTTAATAAAGAGGGATTATTTTCTTTTCTTTAAAATAGTGTATCATCTATATTTAAATAAAGGAAACCCAGTGATTCTTTGATATTTTTTAACTGTATTTAACATTTTTTTAAATATTAGTCATAGAAAACATCACTTTAGTTAAAATTATTTAAACGTTGACATTTAAAAAATTTTCAAAACCAAATTCCATCTCTTCGTTAGCATTAGCTTCAATATCTTCCTCTGACACCTCAGTTATCTTAGAGTTCACACAATTAGTACCCATGCACATGCACCCTTTGCAGAATATTGAACAACTAATTCCTATCTTCCTACAACCGCAGTTTTTTGTACATCCTTTGGTACATTTACATGCTATTTTTTCAAGCAAAACTTGTGGTGCAGGAGCTTTGATAGTAAATATTGGAATTAATCCATACTTTGAAGTTTGCCCGGCAGGGTCAAGTGGATCCAAAGTATTAGGTACCTATAAAAAATAAGATTCAATCATAACACACAATCACTTAAAAAAGTTGTAATGAGAAAATTAAAAAATAATCCTAAAATCAAAAATCGATGCAAGTACTTATTACATTTTGAAAAACCATATCTTATTCAAAAATAATCCTAGAATTTTTATAATACACCATTTTAAAGTAAACAGAATAAGCTTTCTTTTTTATTATAATATATACCTAAATGTAGAAAAAAAAGTTATAATGGGAAATTTAAAAAATAATCGTAAAAAATATAAAAACTCGCTAAAAGTATAAAATCTTGAAAAAGATTAGCTCTTTAAAAGAAGTCGTACAACATTATACTGTAGAACATTTTAAAGGTAAGTGATTTCTTTTCCTCTTACATGTAGCATTGCATATGCCTAAAGTTTCGTAGCAAAAAAGTTACAGAACAATATTTGCGAAATAACAAGGAAAATTGCCCAAAATTGCTGTGAGTGACAAACTTTGAAAAATCATATTTCGAAAACTGTAAATCCTAATGGCCTCTACTAAACACTATTTTAAAGAGAAAATATGTAAGTTTGTTTTCTGTGAAGCAATGTCTATACCTACATCTCCGTGGACAAAAGTTATGGGACAAAAAACAAAATTTCTTTCTCTTGGGTTTCTTTGTGCTTTTTCTTTTCAATATATTTTGTGTAAAAAAAGGTATCCTTCACTTTAAAAAGTTATATTTAGATAGGAAATTTAACCAGAAACAATTTTTATGTAGACGTTTTTGTACCAAAAGTGCATAGAACTCTCCCTAATGTAACCTGTGCCCAGGGACTAATTCACCCATTTCTCAAAAACGCACCCCTTTAAATCGTAGCACTCCGCGGTTTTTTCATATATGGATATTCATTGACCATATGAAATAATAAAACCCCGTTAACGTTGTAGTTCCTTTCTATAGTACATAATCAATTGCCTAATATCCCACAGCAAATTTCTGCCTTTGCAAATTGGAAAAACGTTATACAGTCAGCCAAGACCCAACCAGGGTTTTAGCGCTACGCGATTATGAAATTGTAGCCGTGCGCACGCAAGACCAACACTTTGTGTGCGCACAAATGTGTGTGTACTTTGTACGCACGTAAGAAGTTATACTTCTACTACATATTATGTGATTTTTAAGACAATGCCAAAAATTTAAAAAAATAAAAGAATAAAACGCATACAAACACATTGAAAAATGCCACAAAAAAATGATTTCTGAACGATAATAATTGTTGGCAAAAATTTTAAATACGCATTTTCTGATAACAAATATACTTACAATCATAAAATGCATAAAAAAATAAAAACTTGCATCGGGGATCAAACCCGTGAATTTCGTGGCGCTTTGATTCGTAATTGAAGCCTAGACTCACTCGTCCAATTCCACATTATTTGTCATGTGGAAAAATAGGGCAACTGAACGTTTTATTGTTTGACAGTTGTTTTGAATATAATTAAGTTATGTAGTTTAAATTTTGTGGAAGAAAATATTAAAATATAACAAAACAGTAAGAAAACAATATATTAGATGAAGATTGGTAGAACTTTTGTTGGTAATCAAATTAAGTATGTAAATCAAAGCATTACATACCTACTAGATAAATAAATCTACGCCAAAAAATCATAATTTAAAAATAAAAATCGGACCTAATTTGGGATTTCTCTCTAAAATCCCCCATTCTTGAGAAAATAAATGTACAGTAGAGCGTCGATTATCCGAACGTCGATTATCCGAACGTCGATCAACCGAACGACGGCTTATTCGAACTATCGACTCCCGCGTCCCGCACTCGAATACCGAGCAAGCGCAAGCGTTAGTAATTGACGCTTAAAATATCTTCAATTTTCTTCAATATTGTATCCAAAAATAATTATGTTGTTGCAAAGACTGCACTTTTTTGTTTAGTTGCTAGTTGTCATTATAAAGATATAAATAAATAGTAGGTATATAAATATGGCTTTTATTCACTTGTGGATAAATATGTATGACTATAAATATGTATCAATATATTGTAGTTCGATTATCCGAACAAATCGGTTTTCCGAACACCTATGTCCCCCAATTAGTTCGGATAATCGACGCTCTACTGTATTTCAACCTAATCCAAATGTATAATTACAATATGAATATAATAAAAACTACTTACCAAATTAGAATGAGTTTTCCTTGTCCAAAATAGTCCAAAAGTCCAAAAATATAGGTATATGAAAACTATTTAAAAAGGCAGTATAACTATTAACTAATTTTTGTTTGTTGTTTCTTTTCACACAAATTTTAAAACGCAACAACCATAAATAATCTAACTACAGCTGTGCCACAGCCGCCATATTGAATAATTTTTGACATGTCATTTGAACATCCAATCAGAACAAAGTTATAATGCGCATGCGCCGGAATCATAGGTTTTAACCTATAAAAATTCACCCTCATATCGCCGGTAAAGAAGTATAACTTAAAAAAAAACAACAATTTGTCACAACACATTAATAATAATTACTCTAGATAAGTTTCCTGGTTCGAAATATCAAACTGAGTGCGCAAATCCATAACAATTTCATCCAACCATCTAATTTTTGGCTTTCATAATAACCTATAAGTAATATTTTCTTTGAGATGGAATACGGTCTCCATGGGATCGAGCGCTATCTCATCTCATTCGGTCCCATTTAATCTTTTGAAAACAATAACACCAAAGCACTTCCCTCGCTCGTTCTGCTATCATCTTCACATTTCCCGACTAATATTGTTATGTAATCAATCTACAATTTTCCTTAATTGAATCAGTTACCTAGTTCAGTTCATTAATTCGGAAAATTGGATAAACACTTGTTCGAACCAATAGCGATTGTATAATATATTGGGTTTACAACAAAGAAATTAAGATACAAGATTAGTTTCGAAAATAGTATTACGAGATACGGTGGGAAAGGTTTAAGGGAAATGAAAATAATAATCAACACAATAACGTACCTGAATTAAGACACGAAATAGAAATCAGTTTTCAGGAAGTAGAGATAGCCACAATTTCACTCAAAGATAGAAAGTCACCAAAACCAGACGTCTTCTGGACGAGCTTCTAGAATACGGAGGAGAAAGTATAACCCTAGTGATGACAAAACTTATACAAAAATTAATATTGCACTGTTTGTAAGATACCAGGCCCATGGAGAAACAGCATAACGATACCAATGTTCAAGAAAGGAGACAAAGAAAACTCCAACAATGATAGAGGTATAAATCTACTGAACACCGCACTTAAGCTCACCACAAAAGTCCTAACCAACAAAATCAATAAACTAACAACTTTATCAGATGAACAACAAGGATTCAGATCCGGAAGATCCTGCGCTAGACACCGTATTTGTACTGAACCAAATCACAGGAAAAGCCATCGAGTAAAATAAACCAGCATATCTATGTTTTGTGGACCTGACAAAGGCTTTCGATAGCATCCAAGTCGAAGACATCTTACACTTACTGTATAGAAGAAATAAACCAATCAATATGATACAAACCATCGAAAACATCTACTTCCATAATCGAATACAGGCAAAGATAAATGAAAAACTAACACAGTTTATACTAGTACAAAGCGGAGTCAGATAAGGTGACCCGTTATGCTCACTTCTCTTTAATATAATGATGAACTAAATAATATAAGCAATATGTAAAGGTCATGGTTACAGAAAGGGGAAAAAAGGAAACCAAATATTATGTTATGCAGACGACGCCACGCCGCATTAATCGCCGAGACAGAAGACGATCGCCCAAGATTAACACACATATTCTATACAACAGCTAAGACATACAATATGAGCAGAAAAAACCAAATATAGGACAACATCTAAATACCCACTACGATGTAAAAGCGAAATTGTTGGGAAAACTATAAAGCAGGAAGCAAGGTATAGATATCTGGGAATAGATATATCCAGTTACGGAGATGTTGAAGAGGAAGTACGACAGCAAAGCTTAAAATCAAGTAAAGCGGCGGGATTTGTTAATGACACAATCTGGAGGAACAGACACCTAAGACACGACACAAAAGCAATAATCTATAAAACAGCAATTAGACCTATATTGACATACATGGCGGAGACAAGATCTGACACGTCTTAACCAAGACGAATACTAGAAACAACAGAGATGAAAATACTTCGACGAATATCAGTGAAAAGTCTGTTGGATACGGAGAGAAGCGAACACATAAGAAGATCATGCAATGTAGAAGACATAAATGGATGGGTGACAGAACGGAAATAGGAGTGGAACGAACACATTAGTAGAATTGCAGAGGATAGGATAGTACGAATAGCACGAGATAAATCACCAAATAGACAAAAAAGTATTGGCAGACCAAAAAAAAATGGTGCGATAATTTAAACAATCTGGAGGTTAATATTGAATAAGAAACAGGCTTTAAAGCCTACATACACAAAGGAAGAGGAAGAAGAAGAAGAAGAAAAGAGATACGGTGTAAGCGCAGGAATAAGTTTTACGGATATATCCCAGTAAATGCACGTGAAATACAGAGATATAGTCGGTTCGCAAACTCAGACAAAACTGGCTAGTGATTTTAGTTGATAATTTTTTTGTTTTTTGCTGGTTTTGCCAAAATTGGCAAAATACTAACTATTTAGTAATTATTAACTATTTAGTAATCATTTTTTTGCCAATTTTACCACAATGGCAAAATTACATACTAAATTCACTAGCCAGTTTTGTCTGAGTTTAGCGACCCGACTATTAGCCCAATAAATGACCCTTTTGGAGTGTAATTTCCAGGGGCAACTCCGAATTGCATGAAAATTTGGATTTAGGTTCTACTTACCCTTCACTTCAAAGTTCAATTTGTGCCGTTGGTTGCTTTTACTTGGGGGGTGACATTTACCCCTTCTCGGGGGGTGAAAAACGCGTGTTTAAAATGAGGCCGGAAATGGATTAATTGACTTATTTTAAGCACCTTTTGTTCTATAAAGTGTTTTACGTAAGTCAATAGTTTTTGAGTTATTCGCGATTTAAAATGTTGATTTTTCGACAAAAAAACTATATTTTCAGACCGTTTTTCTCAAATAACTCAAAAAGTAAATATTTTATCGAAAAAAATTATTTAGCAAAAGCCTATGTAGCCTATAAAAAAACGAAAAAATGGTCTACCAGTAAAGTCTACAAATTAAGTAGAAGCAAAGTTGTAGCTAATGAAAAATACGTTCTTAATCGTCTAATCTCAAATCGAATAATTCAACGCGAAATCACCGAAGAAAGAAGCGTTTTTCGGGAAAACCTTATTAACATTATTAAAGGATCGAAAAAAAGCTCATTATTTTTTTTTTACAAAAGTTTACAGCATCAAAAATAGACGAGTTACACTGAAAAAAAAAGTTTGCCCCTTTTTTTGGTAAAAAAAATCGTGAAAACCTCCCTTTATTTAACACCCTAAATGAAATGAATCGTTTGGCTTTACCATCTACTTTAACTGTATGTGTATTGTTTATACGATCTGTAAGTTTGATTGGTTTGAAGTGCTTATTTTTGAAAACATTTGGTTTTATAGTAAAACAAAAGTTTCTAAAAATTTTTGAAAAATTTAATTTTTTCAAAATAACTTAAAAAGTGTTAGTGATAAGAAAAATCTTGAAGAGTAAAAAAATATAGGTATTACTATTATAAATATGCTAGTTTTATTTTGTTCGAGAAGACAAAAATTGGTTAAGATATGGCTGTTCAAAATTTGCGTACACTCGTGATTAGTGACCCATTCAAGCTTTCTCAATTATAACCCTTTCAAAAATAAACACTTTAAACCGGTGAGACTGACATATTATATAAAATATAGATAGGTAAGTAAATTGTTTCTCCAGCGGTAGCGATTAATTTCATTTGGGGAGCTAAACACGGCGAGATTTTAATGATTTTTTACAAAAAAAAAAGAGGGCCAACTTAATTTTGAGCGTAACTCGCTTATTTTTAATGCTAAATCTTTTGTTAACAATTAAAACAAAGCTTTTTATATAAACACTTTAAGAAAGTTTAAATGGGTTTTTCCCGAAAAGTGCTTAATTTTTCAGTGATTTTACTTAGAAATATTCGATTTGGAATTAGACGAATAAGAACGTATCTTTCATGAGCTACAACTTTGTTTTTATTTGATCGATAGACTTTGCTGATACACCATTTCTTGGGGTTTTTTATAAGCTACACTTTTGCCAAGAATATTTTTTTCGATAAAGAATTTAGTTTTTGAGTTATTTGCGAAAAACCGTCTTAAAACGTAGTTCTTTTGTCGAAAAATTAACATTTTTTCAATGGCAAATAACTCGAAAAGTATTGACAACTCTATAGAACAAAAGTTGTTTAGAATCAGTCAATTTATTCATTTCCGGTCTTATCTTGAACGAATGTTTTTCACCCCCGGGAAGGGGTGACTGTCACCCCTCAAGTAAAAGTAACCAACGGCACAATTTCAACTTTGAAGTGGAGGGTAAGTAGAACCTAATTCCAAATTTTCATGCAATTTGAAGTTGCCCCTGAAAATTACACGGTATCGCCGAATTTTCCGTTCATTTACTGGGCTATATACCTTGTGATTTTCAGTGTTACCAACAAATTGGATTTAGGATTTAGGTGCTACTAACCTTCCACTTCGAAGTTGGACTTGTGCCGTCGTACTTCGGTTGCTTTTACTTTGGGGGAGAAAGTCACCCTTTTTCGTTCAATACAAGATATTAACTGTGTCAGCGCCTTTGAATGGAGTGTAACAGAAAACCACAGCAAGACATTGACCATCTGATCATGGTTTTGCCTAACAGATGTAGAAGAGTAATCAACAATTATTTTATATTCGGGAAACTTGTTTAAAACTTTTTTTTTAATATTTGAAATAAATTATTTGAAATTCACCAACTATATCTAAGCTTTAATATAAAGTTATTCTTTCTCACAATAAATAGGCTCAGTTTTGTAATTTTTCATAAAAAAATTACAGTTTGACTTTTAACATTACAAATTAAAGTATATACCAAATTTGATTGACGTCTCTGAAATCGTTCAAAAGTTATCGTGCTATTAGTCACATAATGTATAGTCGCCATTTTGAATGCCCGCAATTTTTGTAAAAGGCAAAATGTGAGATGGCCTCGTATCTAAATTTGAACCTTTATGTGTGTAGTGTATGTGATCCAAATTATATACTTCTATCATTAAATGCACAATTGTTTCACATATCGGCTGCACTAATTCAGAATATTTTTAATATGACGAATTTATTCCTTTCATTTAACATCATACTTCATACTGTATACGATAATATTGATTATCCTAAACATCGATTTTTTCTATTGCGTTTTTTTCGGTATCTACAATCTAAGCTGAACTTTACTGTTTGCAGAATTTTTTTTGTACCTAAATCTATCACATACCACGATAAATAAACAAAAATTACTTATTCATGTATACCGTACATATGATAATATCCTCTTGCATTTATGCATAAGGTTTCTTTTAACAGAAAAAAACATGCAAGTCTCTTATTCAACTTTTTATTGACGGGTTTTCGCAGTAATGAATAATGCAAAGTAGAATAGAATAGATAATGTTATCTAAAAATAAAAGTAGTGGTAGGTCAAGTATTATAGATTATTCTAAAAGTATACTATCGGTCAAAGTATTTGAATAGATATATACAATAAATTAGAAAGCATGAATTATTGGTTTTAGATATTTACTAAAAACGAACTTTTTGTTATGTGTATACAGAGTGTTTCGTTAATAATTGTACATATAGTAACTGAAGAAACTTTAGCACAAAATGCAAAGATTTAACCTAAAACACTTAAATAAAATGTGGTTCCTTCCTTAGTTCCAGGGTGTTTTATTTAAAAATTTAAAAATTATTTTTGCTCGGAATTTTAAAACTATTCGACGTAACCTTTTCATACTTGGCAGGAGGTATATGTACTGTACAAACTACTTAATTATGTTAAACAAACGTTTCTGGCTATTACCAGAGGCGTACGACGGGGGAAAGTGAATGGTTGACCCTTTCCAAATTCTACGCCACTAGCTGAATTGCTATTTTAGCTAAATTTTTGGATTCTCAAATACTTTGCATGAAAATAATATACTCTTTATTCGTAACGATAAAGTCATTAGTTTTCGAGATCTTTGAAGTTAAAAATGAAACGACACGGTTATTTTGATTAATGTATTGTGTCGCTTCATTTTTAATTTTAAATATCTCGAAAACTAATCATTTTCGTAACAAATCGTAAAACGTTCAGCTCCCTGCATAAATAAAAAAAACACAATCGCAATGGTTTATTGGTGCCATAGTTTTTGTTGATTGTGAAAATTTTAAAAAATGGTTGATACTGCTAATTTTCTGTATATCGAATACAGGGTGAGTCAAAACGCAAGTACATTATTTCCTCAGTAATTTTAAATGGAACACCCTGTATTTTATGTAATCTTCGAAAAGTGCCGTTTCCGTACTTTAGTTTTTGTATAATATTCCTTAGGTCTAAATTTATTAGTTTTCGAGATATTTTAATTTTTCCGAGCAAATTATTAATTAGGGGTCTAAATCTTTCCAAATTTTCCATGACTGAATTTTTAAAACTAATAATTTAAGATTACTGATTATCAATCCAGTAATCAAGTAACAATGTACAAATAAAAAAGGAAAATTATTTATTAGTGATAAATTTTACAAAAAAAGACAATCAAAACATAAAACATTTTTGAAACAATTAAGAACTAATTTTGTATGTAAATGTAAAAAATAAAGAAAGAAAAATAATTTATTAGTTATAAATTTTACAAAAAAAATACTAACGCAAAAGACAACATTTTCTGAAAACAATTAAAAACTACTTTTGTATATAAATGTAACAATGTAACAAATAAAGAACGAAAAATAATTTATCAATAAAAAATTTTACAAAAAAAACATGAACACAGAATACAACATTTTTGAAAGAATAAAAACTACTTTTAGTAAAATATTTTATATATTTAATTACATAAGGTGTTCAAAATGAGTTGAGTGAATGAGTTACTTACACTACGAAGCATTTGTAAATTAACACTTCGAAATACACTTCGTATTCTACTTTTCACCTCATCCCTTGTTGTTGGAGACATTTTATAACCTTCATTCTTAACGTAACCCCAAAAAAATCAGTCCAGTTTATTAAATTTTGGTGATCTGTTTAGCTACGCTACTGGTCCATTGATAAATGAAAATATCTCGAAAACTAATAAATTTAGACATAGGGAATGTTGTATACAAACTAAAGTACGATAATGTCACTCTTCAATAGTGATATAAAATATAGGGTGTTTCATTTAAAATTACTGATAAAATAATGTACTTGCGTTTGGACTCACCCTGTATTCGATATAAAGAAAATTAGCAATGTCAATATTTTTTAAAAATTTTGACAATAAATAAAAAAAATATGGAATCAATAAACCATTGCTGTTGTGCTTATTTTTATTTATACAGGGAGCTGAACTTGTTACGATTTTCATAGAAAATTGGCTAAAATTTTGTAAATACCCTGTATAACACAACAGACCTTAATATTTTTGGAATGGGGAAGTTAAGAAGATTTCGAATATAAGATAAAGTACAGGGTGTTCAATTTAAAAAAACAAAAGTTTGGTCTGCCACGATATTATCAAACACCCTGTAACATTCTAATTAATTTTAAAATGTGAGGCTTAAAGTTGGCTACAACTTTTGTTATTAACTTTTATTGCTTTCTATGACTGTATCGGATCTATTGAGCTTTACCCCACTAATCAATCACCCTGTATAGGTATAATAATATCTTTAAAAACTCACTTTTTACTCAAGATTTATTCTCTGGTGCTTTTCTTTATGGGTTTATTTAACAGAGAGAATTACAGTAAATACTGGAATGGTTGTGTTTAAGTTTCCGGTAAAGTAAATAAAATGACAAAGAAAATATGTTATTGATTCTTTTTATAAATTGTTCATTTATTTATTAATTACTAATGATATTAAAAGAATTTACTAAGATACTTCAAATGTAGCTGTAATTCTGCACCAAAATTTAAAAGCAAAACTTTTGAAACATTTGACATTCTCTATATTTGATAACGTCAAATTTTATCATATAACCCGTGCGGAGCAGTAGTCATCTTCTGTCACTTGCTGTTCTTCTTCTTAAAGTTACCTCTCCTATGGGAGGTTGGATATCATAATGGCTATGGTCACTTTGTTGGCTGCTGCTCTGAATAGTTGTAATGAACTGTTGAATAGTTGCTGTTGCGTTTAGTAAATTTCCGACTTATTTCGTATGCTTTCAATTATGACGCACGGGTAAAAAACCCTGGACTCAACTGTATATACAGGGTGTTTCATTAATAATTGTCCATATAGTAACTGGAGAAACCTTAGCACAAAATACGAAGATTTAACCTAAAACACTTAAATAAATTGTGGTTCCTTACTGAGTTACAGGGTGTTTTATCTAAAAATTTAAAAACTATTTTTGTTCAGCATTTTAAAACTATTCGACGTATCCTTTTCATACTTGGCAGGAAGTATAGGTACTGTACAAACTACTAAATTATGTTAAACAAACGTTTCTGTCTATTACCAGAGGCGTACGACGGGGGAAAGTGAAGGGTTGGTCCTTTCCAAATTCTACGTCACTGGCGTAATTGCTATTTTAGTTTAATTTTTGGATTTTCCAATACTTTCTATGAAAATAATATACTCTACATTCGTAACGCGAAAGTCATTAGTTTTCGAGATATTTGAAGTTATAAATGAAACGACACGGTTATTTTGATTAATTTATTGTGTCGCTTCATTTTTAATTTCAAATATCTCGAAAACTAATCATTTTATTGTTACGAATGAACAGTATATTCTTTACATAAAAAGTATTGAAAAATCAAAAAATTACACTAAAATAGCAATTTCGTCAGTGGCGTAGAATTTGGGAATGGTCAACCAGCCACTATCCCCTGTCGTACGCCTCTGGTAGTAGCTACAAACGTTTATTTATCTTAATATAGTAGGGTGTACAGTACCTACACTTTCTGCCAAGCATGATGAGGATACGCCAAATAGTTTTAAATTACTGGGTACAAAAATTTTTAAATTTTAATCATATGAATCATCATAAATTAATCAAAATAACTGTGCCGTTTCATATTTAACTTCAAATGATGACGAAATGACGAAAACTAATGACTTTATTGTTACCAATGAAGAGTATATTATTTACGTAGAAAGTATTGGAGAATCTAAAAATGGCACTAAAATAGTAATTCCTCCAGTGGCGTAGAATTTGAGAAGGGTCAACCATTTACTATCACCAGTTGTACGCCTCTGGTAGTACCTAGAAACGCTTGTTTATCATAATTTAGTAGGGTGTATAGTAGTCGCACTTTCTGCCAAGTATGAAAAGGATACGTCGAATAGTTTTAAAATGGTGAGCAAAAATAATTTTTAAATTTTTAGATAAAACACCCCGTAACTCAGTAAGGAACCATATTTTATTTAAGTGTTTTAGGTTAAATCTTCGTATTTTGTGCTAAGGTTTCTCCAGTTACTATATGGACAATTATTAATGAAACACCCTGTATAGACACTGTCTATGAGGTAGCATTATAAAATACGAGTAAATATATTTTTAAATTAAATTTCTAAATATAATAAATTGGGCCTGCTTTAAACCTAAATAAAACCTAATTGGGACTAATTTGTGTGTTTGATAAATCGGAGTAGCTGCTGCTACAGTTATCCCTAAGGCACAATGTGTAAATAATAAAAACATTACTCAGAGGGTGTTTTCTTTGCAATAATAACACCCTAATTTCTTTACGGCTCAGATTTATTGCATAATAAAAGTCAGATTTAATCTCTGGCAGACACGTTAGTGAAATTTACCGTTACCTTTTGACAAATAAAGTCGATTTTGGCTTATCGCAGCCGCGCATTGAGACGAATATTAAGACAAATGGAGCAGAAGGAAAGAAAATCACAAAAAGCGGGAATGCAGGTAAAATCAAGATAAACTCTTTACTGGTGGGGTGCCGAGCTTGTTGAAGTAGATAAGTGGCATTTTGATTTGAGAAGATTGCTGTCGACCTTATTTTCGGACGATTTTATATGAAAAAAGTCTCTTCAGTTTATTGTCTCGCTAAAAACGTTTATTGTAAAGCAGGGAACAAAATCGTATTTACTGTAATTCTCTCGGTTAAATAAACCCATAAAGAAAAGCATCCGAGAATAAATCTTGAGTAAAAAGTGAGTTTTTAAAGATATTATTATATCTATACAGGGTGATCAACTTCTGTGACAAAGTCCAATATATCTGTTATTATACAATACATGAAAAAAGTTGTTAATAAAAGTTATAGACCCCTTTAATGTACACATTTTAAAATGAGTGAGAAATATACAGGGTCCTCCATAACACGGTGCCAAACCAAAGTTTTGTTTTTTTAAATAGTATTTGATTCAAAATATGGTTTCTCCACATTTTTCTGATTCTAAAGATATAACACTTGTCTAGGGTTATACTGAGTGTTTTAAAGTTACGAGCACTTTTATTAAAAAATCATACTGATTTGATCGCCCTGTATGTTTCTAACGGTGTAATATAAACTTATTTTTTTAAGGCTTTTGACTGTCAATATTAAAGTAGTTTTGCAACAATGTACAATTTTTTTATAACTACACAAATTGTATACAGGGTAAGTCAAAATATAAATACAAGATTTTCTTCATAATTTTAAATGGAACACCCTGTATTTTATTTTATTATCGAAAAGTTCTATCACTATACTTACATATCTTTTAAATAGTCCCTATACCTAAATTTATTAGTTTTCGAGATATTTTAGTTTGATTGTTGATAACAACATGTATTACTTAGTTATTAAAAACAATAATTTAAGTAATTTATTAAAATTTATTAAAAAAACTAAATTAAATAAAAAAATGTTCAACGTACTTCTTATGTTATAAAAGGTGTTCAAAATGACCTCCCATAACGTCTACACAAGCCTGGAGACGAGTTTCGAAAGACCTACTAAATGTTTGTAAGCATTTTTTGTGTGGCACTTTGAAAGGCGTTTTAAATCCTTATTTTTATATCGTCAACTATTGTTGTAGGTGTCCTATACACTACGTCTTTAATATAACCCCCAAAAAAGAAGTCAACTTCGTTTAATTCTGGTGATCTGTGTGGCCAGTGAACTGACCCATCTCTTCCTATCCATCTTCCAGGAAATAGTTCATCGAGTTCACCGTTGACAAGTGCGTTGTGGTGAGCAGGGGCTCCGTCGTGAAGGTACCACATATGTTGGCCGATGTTTAATGGTACATTTTCAAGTAGAATAGGTAAATGATTCACTAGAAAATTTAAATAAACCTCACCATTTACCGATTCCTCAAAGAAAGAAGGACCTATAACGTAATTGCCTATGATTCCACCCCAAACATTTAAGGGCCATCTCGTTTGACTATGTGTCTGAGCACAGTACGGACTGGTTGTGGAATAATAATGAAAATGTCTGTTTACACTACCATTTTTGTGGAATGTTGCCTCGTCTCCAAAAAAAAACGAACAAACTCAAAAAAATCTCTCTGTATAACTATTTGTTTTTGTGACCATTGACAAAATTGTACTCTTCGTTCCAAATCATCCCCAACAAGTTCCTGATGTACTTGTATATGATATGGGTGCATGTTGTTTTTCTTGAGTATGTTTTGGATAGATCCATAACTTACATCTTGCTCTCTTGTAATGTTTTGAATACTTGTATGAGGATTTTCTGTAACAGGCAGTAGAACATTTAATTCATTTTCATCCGTAATAATGATTTTGTTCTTCTTTGCTTCATAAACAGAACCAGTACGATTAAACATGTCTAATAAGTTTTAAAGATATAAGTAAATATAGTATAAGTATATATAGAATAAGTAAAACGTACAGATAATTAAAATCTTACATCTGACAGTTCTTGTGTCAATTATTTCAAAGCCACCGTAAACAAGAACTTGCAGCAATTTATAGTTCCCATTTCTTCGCGGAAAATTAATATCGTTTTGTAAGTAAATATAAAATTGTCGTTATTGTATAGAATTAACCATAAACTTGGAGAAAAAAATAAAATGCAGTCTAATTTTAATTATCATTAATAAACTCACTGTAGGTTTCTAATATTAAGGGTAATTAATTTACTGTAATAAACGTATCTATGAGTTATCAACAATAAATCTAAAATATCTCGAAAACTAACAACTTTAGGTATAGGGAATATTTCAAAGATATGCAAGTATAATGAAAGAACTTTTCGATGATAGTATAATATACAGGGTGTTCCTTTTAAAAATATGAAGAAAATCTTTTATTTGCATTTTAACTTACCCTGTATACAAGTTGTGTAGTGGTAAAAAAATTGTACGTTGTTGCAAAACTACTTTAATATTAACAGTCAACAGCAGTAAAAAAATAAGTTTATATTATACTGTTAGAATCATACAGGGCTATCAAATCAGTATGATTTTTTGATAAAAGTGCTCATAACTTTGAAACACTCAATATAACCCTAGACAAGTGTTATACCTTTTTAATCAGAAAAATGTAGAGAAACCAGATTTTGAATAAAATACAGGGTGTTCTATTTAAAAAAAAAACAAAACTTTGGTTTGGCACCGTGTTATGGAGGACCCTGTATATTTCTCACTAGTTTTAAAATGTGTACATTAAAGGTGTCTGTCTATAACTTTCATTAACAACTTTTTATCATATATTTTATAATAACAGATATATTGGACTTTGTCACAGAAGTTGATCACCCTGTATATTAATATTGCTTTATTAACAATAATGGTGTTTGCAGGAGTTTTTTAATAAATTATAATAAAAATATCCGAATTGTACAAAAATTTCACACAACATCCGAAGATAAACAAATCCGACGAGGAGTGCAACAGGGTTGCGTCTTATCACCGCTATTATTTAATCTGTATTCGGAGTTTATATTCGGAGAAGCATTAGACGAAGTCCAAGGTAGAGTCAAGATTAACGGAACCAGCAGAGACAACATCAGGTACGCCGATGATACCGTTCTAATAGCAAGCAACGCATAAGAACTACAAAATATATGATATATGCAGTAGTCCGCCATAGCGAAATGTTTGGTTTACACTTAAGGCTATGGGTACATAATTCGCAAATATTTTACGTGTATCCCTACTTTTTCTGTCTTTACACGGCAAATTACGTTTAGTAAAATTCACACTGGTATGGATATGTAAACATTACTAGAATGTCATTCTACTTGAAAATGTCATCATTAATTTAAAGAGATGGGTTTTGAATGTTCTTGGATAACTGTTATTTTTATAATTGCAAATTATTAATTCAGTTAATAAATGTGATAATTTTTTCACTAACTATGTATTCAGTGATTGTAATAATTTATTTGTACAACAAAGACTAATACTCAATCGAGAAAAAAAGAAAAGTATTAAAGTGATTTTTTAATAATATATTGTTATGGAACGCTTACAATTTTGAACATCTTTAACAACAAAATACTTGGATCACAGAATATATTATCCTGATGTATTCTCTGCTTGGATCTTCCACAAATAATACACAATAAATAACTTTTTATTAAGTCCACGTCTTAAATCAATTATTTATCAAATACACTATATTATATAAATAATATTTTAATCAATACCTCAACATATTCCCGATGCAATCTCAAATATTTAAAATTGTCACTGATTGTCAGTGTCTGACTGACAATATATGCTGACAATATTATATTCGGCTGAGTGCGTTGTAAGACAAAGATAGATTTGGAAAATATTACCACGGCTTTGTGTTAATTTTTTTCGAATCCTGAAAAAACCAATAAATCTTTTTGAAAAATTTAAACGCAGAATGAAAGACTAAATTATTACCGAGGGCCGAAAGTCCCTTAGAATAAATAAAAAGTTTATTTTGAATGATATATTTGAAATTAAAAATCACACTAAATTTTCTCTTAGTTTTTCACCCCTGTAACTTATTAAAATAAACATTATAGAAGTTTTCAGGGACTTTCGGCCCTCGCTAATAACGTAATCTTTCATTCTGCGTTTAAATTTTTCAAAAATACTTATTAGTTTTCTCAGGATTCGAAAAAAATGAATCCCCATTTGACTAGCATTGCAGCCGAAAATACGTACCGATCCTCTTAAACGTTTCCAAAACTAAAACTTTAGTAATCTCAAAGACTCCAATAAATATACATTTGTATGCCAGGAGACAAATAAATAATAGAGAAGGTAACGTCCATAAAATATTTGGGAGCAAATGTCAATAGCCAGTATTATAACCCAAAATATTTACACTTTTATAAAAAGAACTTTTTTATTATTTTTATAGGAGAGAAGATAAAATAATTTTACGATATAAAATGCTTAAAATTCCAAAAATTACACTTTAATAAAAAAGTACTTTTTATAATAACAAAGTTTTGTTATATACAGGACATAACATGTTTCGAAAGAATAAAATATAAATTTTTAGTAGGTGGATTAACTGTTAAAATTATAATTCTAAAAATTACACTAGTATAAAAAAGTACTTTTTATAATACCACGGTTGTTTAACAATTAACAATAATTAACTTATAAGTTACAATAATTAACTTATAAAATATGAATTTTAGTCTAGGCGCCAAATAGAGGTCACCGTGTCCTTTTCAATTCTGATGGACAAACTCAACGGTTTCTTCTGGATTTTTGGCTGCTGATTGCGAATTTCGAGGGTGGAATTTGATCCGAGTGGTCAAAAAATAGTTATAAACAATTTAATTGTTTATAAATTGTTTATAAGGCTCTGGCTCATAAACCAAAAGAGATAAAAAATAATGTTTTAAATAAAATTGGTTCGTTTATAGAGAACGAAGGAAAAACGTTTACTAAACTTATATCCAACAATTAGAACTCAAGATATTGTAAAATTAGTGCACCGGTAAAATTGCAAATTACAAAATAAGTATTTTTCGAAGCTTTATCGATCGTAACTCGGCTTCTACTCATGGAAATGAGCCTTATAAGGTCATATTTTAAAGTTTAATAAACATGCTTTTAAACAAAGTTTGCTAATTTACTTTGTCTTCATTTGTTTTAAAGTTATATCCGATTTAAATTAAAATTTTCTTAAAAAAATTGTACATTAATTTGTTTATAAGGGTTTCAAGCAAATTTGAGCTATAAACATTTATACTTTAATTAATAATAATGATAGAAGGACTCAAAAGGAACATTTTGAGCTTAAGAAAATGTTCGTATGTTTATTTTTGGCCAAGATATGAATATTTTAATAGCGCGCTCTGAGACGCGAGATTGGCTCACCGCGTAAAGGTTCAAGCGCTAACTTCTCGATGCAAATTATAATATCTGTGTATATATACGTTATGTTAATTTTTCATTTTTGAAGATCCTAATAAAATTTTATCATATAATTCTTATAGTTAAATCATCATACTGTTCCTCGTATCATCTTTCATTCTATTTACTTCGTCTTCTATTTTTTGTACTAAATGAGAAAAAAAAATTAAAAACTAATATTTCAGAAATATAACTAAAAGTAAGTTGATATTATTTATTAATACTATTTTTACAAACATTATCTTTCATGCATCTGCATCGAGGTATACAGAGAATCTCAGCTTTTTTACTTCTGCATAAGTTCTTAGAGCAATTTTTACAGTTACATGGTGGTACTAAGTTTGTTCTTATCGGCAGTAAAACTAAAACTTTCTGGGGCCTCAGAGTCTAATTATCTATATGATATCCATATAAAGTGGATCTAGTTCAATCATCAAGGCACGTCAATTGTGTGTATGCCGCCACAACATAAATGCTCGTCTTATATGCAATGATGATGCTGTAAAAGAACTCGGTTTATTTATATATATATATATATATATATATATATATATATATATATATATATATATATATATATAACATATTAGCTCATTTGCATGCGTAGAAGCCGAGTTACGATGGATAAAGCGTCGTAAAATACTTACATACTTGACTGTGAGCCGATTTTGTGCCTCATAGCGCGCCATTAAAATTATCGACATCTTAACCAAAAATAAACTTACGAACATTTTAAAAAGCTCAAAATATTCCTTTTTGAGTTTTTCTATCATTATTGTTAATTAAATTATAAATATTTACAGGTCAAATTTACTTGAAATCCTTATAAACCAATTAATGTACAATTTTTTTAAGAAAATTATAAATTCAAACTGATATAACTTTAAAACCAATAAAGATAAGGTAATTCAACAAACTTTATTTGCAAGCCTATTAACAAAGCTTTAAAATAAGACCTAGTAGGGCTCATTTGCTTGCGTAAAAACTGAGTTACGATCGATAAAGCTCCGAAAAATGCTTATTTTGAAACTTGCAATTTGCATTGTGCACTAATTTTACAATATCTTGAGTTCTAACTGTTGGATTTAAGTTTAGTAAACATTTTTTCTTCGTTTTTTATTAACGAACAAATTTTATTTTTTTGTGTTTTTGGTGTAAAGTTAAAATGTTCGTAGTTTTGGAGCAAAAATTGAAAGAAACACGATTTGGGGCGCCATTTTGTTAATAAAAAAAGTAGCACACTATCTTCGGACTTTGAATATCAACATTATTAATATACAGTATGTCCCTGTAAGTTGTATCCATATGGAAAACTTTTTTATTATTAATTTTACGAAAAAAAGTTATTCTTTATAAAAAGCTCTGCATGGTCCAAAACTTAAGATTTAACCATCATATATCAAATTTTTTGAATATTATACGAGGTATGTCAAAAAGTTTGAATTTCACTCAAGAGTAAAGTAGCTTTATTTTTCACAATATTGAAAATTGCTATTATGAAAAGTTGTTTGGAATTAAAAACTGTATTCTAGTATGCAATTACATCCTTCTAATTGAAAATTTTTTTTTAGAAAAATTATGGATAACTAACATTATTTTCAGTTATTTTAATTCAGATAACTCTTTTATTATTAATTTTACAAAAAAAAGTGATTCTTAATAAAAAGTTCTGCATGGTGTAAAATCTAAAATACAACCATCTTTTGTCAAATTTTATCAATTTTATACGAGGTGTGTCAAAAAATATGAATTTCGCTCAAGAGTAAAATACGTTTATTTTTCACAATATCGAAAATTGTTATTATGAAAAGTTATTTAGAATTAAAAACTATGTTTCAGTATGTAATTACATCCTTCTAATTGAAATATTCTGAACTATAAAGGTACTTTACTTTTGATCTAAATTTATCTTTTTTGACATACCTCGTAAAAAATTGATAAAATTTGATATAAGATGGTTGTATTTTAAGTTTCAGACCATCCAGAACTTTTTATTAAGAATCACTTTTTTTCGTAAAATTAATAATAAAAGAGTTATCAGAATTGAAATAACTGAGAAAATAATGATAGTTATCCATAATTTCTCAAAAAAAATTTTTTTCAATTAGAAGGGTGTAATTACATATTAGAATATAGTTTTTAATTCCAAACAACTTTTCATAATAGCAATTTCCAATATTACGAAAAATAAAGCTACTTTACTCTTGAGTGAAATTCAAACTTTTTGTCATACCTCGTATAATATTTAAAAAATTTGATATTTGATGGTTAAATCTTAGGTTTTGGACCATGCAGAGCTTTTTATAAAGAATAACTTTTTTTCGTAAAATTAATAATAAAAAAGTTTTCCATATGGATACAACTTACAGGGACATACTGTATATAATCATAAGCTTCGATTCCAGCAATAAAATTGCTGGTAAATAACTTCTCCCAACAATTAAGCCCAGAATATAGTAGAAATTGCTGATGGTTGGGACTATTTCAACCATATCACTTACACTTTTATGTACATATTATGATCTAAATACCTATTCCCCAAAATATAATAAAACTTAGTTGTTTCATAATGGGTGATGTGAGCACTTTGGTCCCGATAATTTGTATATTTATTTATTAAATCAAATTTGATTTAGGGTTGTTTGGAATAATTACTTAAGCATAATTATAGAATAAATATAATATGATTGGTATCGAAAACAGATCGAAATCTCTTCATTTTTTCTCTGAACTAATTATTTTATGCAGAAAAGTAGTCGGTTTTTCACCGGTTATTACTTTAAAGGAAAAATCGGTTTAAGGAAAAAAATAACCGGCAAAGCCGATTATTGCGAAGTAAAAAAACCGGTAGGTTTTTCCCATCGTACATAGATTTCAAAATCGCTTTTGATACAATTAATCATAAGAAAATGATGAAGGAGCTAGAGAATCTTGGAATCCCAAGAAAATTTAGACACATTATGCTAACACTAAACCCTAAATAACACCACAGCAGAGATCACTTACAACGGACAGGCTTGACAAAACAATGTGACTCTATCTCCCCGACTCTATCTATCTAACCTGATATTGGAAGTAATAATAAGGACAAACTTTGCAAAAAAACATTATTACAAATCTATTTCAACTATAAGAGTATGCAGTTAAATTAGTCATCATAGCGAAGACGAAGGTGACACAAATAAAAGCAGTTAAAAAATTAGAAAAGTAAATGAAGAGAATAGGGCTAGAGATAAACCAGCACAAAACAAAATACATAACGATAGGGAAGGACGACATAACAACTAAGCAATATCTAATAACTATAACGCAGAACCACAAAAATTTAAACCTGTATCCAGCTTTAGATACATGGGGTTAATAGTACTAAAAAGCGGAAAAGAGAGGACAGAGGAAAGAATTCTGAAAGGAAAAAAAATATATGGAATGAATAGAAATCTGCTGAAAAGCAAGACTCTAATAGAACAAAGATGAGCCTATATAATACCTTAATAAGACCTGTTGTTACTTATGGGATGGAAAAAATGACAATTCTGGACCTCGGAGGTAAACTACACTATGTCATTTTAAGCAACTTTTCAGTAGGGCCATTTGAATATTTTAAAAATTTTATATTTCCCCTAATTAGGTATCTTTCGCTCTGAAAGACAATGTGATCATATTTTAATTATAACATATAACTAGTTTATACAATCTAACTAATAAAATGGTAAAATTTGCCCTAATTACTGTAATTAATGGTAATTTACAGTGACATAGTGCAGTTTACCTCTGATAGGTTTGATCTAAACTTAAAAAATATTTATTGAATTTAAAGGTATTTAAGCGCAAAAAAATAGCTAGGTACTTCTCATGAAACAAATTTTTATTTTAGTTAAATGTTATTATATTAAAACCTGTGTTAACAGCCACCTGTCAAAATCGGCAACCTGTACTAACGGCCACTTATATAATACGGACGTGGCCAAATAATCTCATTATTTTTAAAACCCATTTTATAGAAATTTACCAGTTACTATCGGCCAAAATATTTTTGTATGGGTACTTGTTGATAATACCCAGTATTGCGAAATACCCAATACTATTTTATTACTTCGTATTTATCTAAAATGAGATTAAAAATAACCTGCATAAGGGTTGGTGTCGGCGAACACGAAGAAAGGATGTCGTAAAATAAGAAACCTTTGTCGCTAAGAAACATAATAAAAATATTATAATAGCTGAGAAAGTGAAAATCTGGTTTAAATTTACAAAAGTTTGCCGAAAAGTGTTGTAAAATTATGAAGCTGTATTATAAAAAAATAAAAGTAAGTTGAAGAATTCTTTAAAACGCTTCACTAAACGCTAACATATGATAACAATCTGAACAGATTCTGTTTTCTCCGTAGTATACAGTCTCTGGCCAAATTATTAGACGCACTATAAAAGATTAAAGAAAATGGTTATTATGAGGTAACACCATTGTAATACTAAATAGGTTTTATGTATGTACCAGACACAAGGTATATTGTTTGGTTGTCCATTTAATTTTATATATTTTATCACAAAGAGAACATTATTATTAATGAACCAATATGTATTTATTGACTCTTGAAAGAAAACAGAAATAACAACAATGTTGGCAATTTATTGCTGACATATTGTGGCTCAACAAAATAATAATATTTAATAATACTTGTTGTTATTTCTGTTTCTTTTATATAGGTATATTTTTTAAATTTAGCATAATTTTAAGTGATGCATAACTTTTGAAACTATATGTATAATTAGAATAATACCATTCGAAATAGAAACACCAATTTTTAAGAGAAGGGACACAATATTTGTTGCTTGTTTATTACAATGTATTAATAACCATGATTTTTATAAAAACAACTAGGTAACTCTAGAAAAAGAATAGATGAAAACAAAGAGATTTATTTCTGTTCACAAGAATAGTTACCTATGACCCGTTTGCCGCTAGGTGCTCAGTGCACTAAGTCAACATAGTGTTGTTTGCGATCAACACTCAGTTAGTAACTGTGAGGTAAAAACACCCAAGTTTACATGGCGCTTTTTATCTCTCAAATTATTTGAACATAGTGTTCCATTTTTTTTGGAATTTCGATTTCGTGGTCATTAGTACCAAGTGTAGTATACCTATAGAAAGCTCTTGGAGAGCTGAGTGAGTTAAAAGAATAAAAACAAAACAACGCCATGTCGACATAGTGTAGTTTACCTCCGAGGTCCAGAATTATCATTAACCGAAAATAGCCTTGTGAAGTTTGAAAGAAAAATAATGAAAACGATACTGAGCCGCAACGTAAAAAGTGAGGGAGGAATAAGAATAAAAACAAATGCCGAAATTGATAAAGAATTAAAGAGAAAAAAAATATAGTCAGGTACATAAAACCTCTTCGCTTAGAATGGATAGGACATATATACAGAGACGCCGACACTCAAATATGTTGAGAAGGATAACTAACTCGACATCACAATAGCCCAGGTATAGAGGAAGACCTAGAAAAAGATGCCTTAACGATGTATAGAAGAAGGCATTAGAGCAATGCATGTTAAAGACTGTAGAGTTTTGTGCAAGAACAAGAAGAAATGGGAAAAAGTCACGACAGCAGCAAATACACAATTTCTTTCAAATGTTGACCAAAACTGCGGTTAAGATTCTGAAGTTCCAATTCTCGATGACTTTTTGAGCATTTCGATTGGTGTGGAGGACTAAAGCAATATATATTGTGGACTTTAGGTAGCCCCCAAGGAAAAAGTCTAGAGGTATGATATCACAGAATATAGGCGACCAATTTACTTGTCCGATGCGTGAAACAAATTGCTCACCGAATCGTTCTCGCAGTATAGTCGAGGAAATGAAGCATTTTGGCTCACAATTTTTTCGTCCAGCATGGATTTACTTGAAATTTTCACAAAAAGTAGGGAATAGTCCAAGGATCATTTTCTATATCATGCCGCTGTACGCTAAAACCTTGGGGGTGGTTGCCACCCCATCTCGGGGGTGGGAATTTTTTATTAGGTACAATTCAACCATGTAATTCGATGGAAAATGTGATTCTAAGAAAAAAATGTTTTTTACATTTTCTTCGTAAAACTAATATTTTTCAAGTTATTCTTGCTTGACAAAAAAATCGACTTTTTTGGGGGGTTTTTGAGAATACCTCGAAAAATATGCATTTAATCCAAAAAAATGTAGATATCAAAATTGTATCTTTTAATAACACAAACCAAACTCTTTTACTATAATATCTTCAAGACCAGTACAAACCGAGATACGGCATGTTAAAGACTAGCTTTTTTCGTCAAATGCATAATTTGAAATATTCAAAGCCAAATAATGGGACAAATTTGCATTTTTCGAGGAAAACTTAAATAATCGTTTTTTTAAGTATGCAATTAGTCCTTTAAAAAAAATAATAAAAAGTTTCTAGCATGAAAATTAAGCGACTTGTAATAAAAAAAATGTCGGTATTTGCTTTTTTCTACGAAAAAATCAGTGACACAAAGACACGAAAAAAAACGATAAACTACTAAATTGTAGCCTTTTTAATGGCTAAAATTACCTTGTGCATAGATTTTCATTACAGTGAATAGTTAGCCAGATATGGCTGTTTAAAGCTTTTATATACCAGCAAACACCCCCTTATTCGAGCCCTTTAAACCCGCCCCAATTCAAAACTTAGGGATCTTACGGAATTTAATATACACAGTTTTATAGCTTTTTAAAAATCATACAAAATCGTTTTTGAAGAAACTTTTTATCGCCAAAATTGAAGGAGCTATGTTTATGAAACAATTTTTTTTTCGAAAAATTCGAATAGTCCGTTTATGTAGATTTTCAATGTATGTATAATACCACAGAACCGGTTTGTATACTGGAAAATGACTAAAAAACTATTTGTATTTGTATTGGTATATACAGGGTGTCCCGGAAAATAGTGCGTTCCTTAAAGGTGTGGGTAGAATGCACCATTTAAAAGAAAACTTTCTTATAAATTTTTTTTCTAAAGTCATATGTTGCCCCAAAAAATTAAAATAATGTCTTTTACGAAAATGTACATTTGGCAACACTGCAGTTTTATTTATTTTGACATAGCAAAGATAAAAATACACAATTATTGTAAACACAAACAGTCACATCATAATCACCTGTAACCCCAGAATAGGTACATCGTATTGTTGTGATATTGTCATGATTGCGATCGCGAGTATCATGATATTATGTTAATTACGTTTAGTGCAAGATTTACAGCAAGGCTATTTACCTCGAAGAAAAACAAAATCTTCAGAGAACCCGAATTTATGTGTAAAGTGTTGTGTGCAGATAAAGTTTATTTTACGAATGGTGTGTTTAACTTTCATGGTTGCGAAAAGTATGAATTTGTGGGCTGGGATTATTTTTCATAATCATCTGATTGAACCATTCGAACTTCCCAGAAGATTGAATGGAGAAATGTAGGTACTCAAATGTTTGCAACATGTTCTACCGATACTTCTTGAAGATGTAGCTTTATTGTGATAAAAATTTTTCATGTAAGTCAAAACACTATACAAACCTTATTTATTAGATATTTAATAAACACAAATATTATGCTGTTTTTCTATCACTGTTACATATCAGTATTTTATCAATGCATATTATGCCTATGGTCGATGATTCATGATAGTTGGCCGTAAAATTATTTTAGCACAGAAGAAGGAACGCAGCGATGCCGGCTGTATTTGCTTTTCTGTGGACATTAATCAAATGCATTAAAATTAACAAATTATTTTTTTGAAAACGGTTGACTTTACAAAAAAATTTTATCAGACTTTTTTGCTCTAAATGGTGCACTTAGCCCATACCTTGAAGGAACGCACTATTTTCCGGGACACCCTGTATTTGTAAATTCGTATTTTTGTGTAAATAAATGTTTTTGTAATTCTTTAACTCTACTTTTTTTTCTGTATAAATCTATTAAATTATTTACCTTTAAAAATTGCAATGTTATTATGGGTGGTTTTTAAGGGTTGAAATATTATGATGTTTTATCCTAAAGCATAAAACAATCATTATTTAACCACTCAAAACCAAATTTTACCCATATTAAAGTTTACAATGTTTTTATATAATTTTTGAAAATAAGGGGTAGTTTACACCCCTAAAAATAACGCAATTTAGCATGATATAGAATATGAAGTACAGGGTGAGATGATCCTAATCCCAAATTTTTATGTAAATCTATGCAGGCTGAACTTATTCTTTAACATAAGTAAATTTTTTATATATAGCTCCAACAAGGGTGGTTTTAAGGGTTAAAATATTATGATAGTATATCTAACAGCATAAAACAATCATTATTTAACTAACGAAAACCAAATGGTGGCCATATTAAAGTTTAAAATGTTATTTTATAATTTTTTACAATTAGGGGTAGTTTTCACACTTAAAAAACCAAAAGCGTACAACGGCTCAATATAGAAAATGAACTAGAGGCTGAAATAAGCCTAATTCCAAATTTTTATACAAATTAATGCTGGACGAAAAAATTGCGAGGTTTTGCCATTTTTTCAGTTTTATTTCCTGGACTAGTTAAGCCATGCTTTCACGGGCTTTATGGCAAGTGGCGACCTTGTTGGAACCTAATATTTTCGAGACCACGAGATTCAATCTCAGGTACCAAAAATGATCTGCTATCCTGGCGGGATAACCGTTTTAACCGAAAATAACCTAATTTTAGCATAATACGTAAAAAATTAGCTGAAATTATTTTTTAGATATCTTTTTGCAGATTTTTCCTGATACTGAATTAAACCCTAAAGCTGTCTAATACTGAGATTGAGAAACACTTCCTTTTTACATTACTTTAGATTAGCCACTGCTATCAAAAACTTGACATCTTTAATTTCGATTAGGGCTAATAACTAATAACCTCAATAAATTAGCCATAACGTATGTCAACAGTTTTAATCATCAATATCTGTGGCAAAAAGTTTATCTAATGGCATCCCCTCTTTGTGAACACACACACAGTTTTTATAATCTGTTAACCCTAGAAGGACAAGGAGGATTAAAAAGTATCCACAACATTGCATTACATCCGATTTTCCAAATACCTTTGTTCCCAAAAATCTCAAATAATTAGTAGTTGTCCGCGTACTACTGCCCTATTAGATGCCATAATTAGCATTTCTATAATTTAATTTATTTCCTCATACTTTTATTAAAACTTGACAGTGTATATATGATCCCCTTGAGTACCTTCAACACCATCCCAAAATAAAAAGTGACGATATCATGTGTCAATTTAGCAAAATCTAAAAGAAAAAATGCCAATAAGTGGGCAAAAACAACCATAGTTTGTTCAAAATGCAAGTATGTATGCGGTAAGCACAGCAAGATGTCAAAAATGTTTCTGTATCCTACGATGATGCCAATTCCACTGAAGCAGAATGGTAGGGGAGCAAAGTATGCTAAATGTGCAGTCACTCGAGAGCTTTGGGGACCTATTGGGTTATGAAGAATAGGTCCTAAAACCAAAAAAAGTTAAGTAAAGTTTTCCATTTTAGTGGGCGCTTGCCATTTTTTAATTTAATTTTCCATTTCCAACAATCGTTTTTTCCGATTATAACGCCATCTATCCATAATTCGAAAAAATGTTTCGAATAAAAGTTGCTTATTTTTACGTAAGGAATCCAAATCTGCAATAAAAAATGAGGGTTCCCATTTAAGATTTTAAAGTAACCCCCCACCCAACCTCCGTGGGGGGTCGTGTTTGGTGCCATTCGATAGATTTTTCAAAAATATTGAATAAGTGTATTTTGCAGTTTTTCGATTTGTTGTTCATTTCGCGAAATATCGCGGGATTCGTATTTAAAATATTAAATTTACCCCCAACCCCTCTCCGTGGGAAGTCGTGTTTGGTATCATACGATAGATTTTTAAAAAATATTGAGCACATATTTTTTAGTTTTTCGATCTGTCAATCATATCGCGAAATATTCGCTTTTGTCTTGTGAAACTTTGGGACTCGCCCATTTCCTTACGCCCGGCTCAAATCGTCAGATTTTTGAAATATACACTCTTTTGCATGTACTTAACTTACCTTATCTTAATCTGACAATTTCGAGTTTTTTTAAGGATAGATTTTTTTTTCGGGCCCCCCTTAACGAACTCCCCTGTGTTAAGAGCCAATATATGGTAGAGGTACATCTACAGGGTACCAGGTTTCTCCCCATATGATAATCTGACGCGCTCGAGTAACTGCAAAAATCCCCGCTTGGGCTCCCCTACCAGAAGACTCCGGGTAAATTATAAATTCGTATCTTTTAACTGTTCCATTAACGTCTTGGAATAATATAAAAGTGTTATTTTTAAATTAGTTTAAATAGAGAAGCACGTTTTTGATTAATTTATGTGTGGACATTTATTTACCCTCTCTGGTCCTCGCTGTTTCTACTAAAATGTTGGTCCTGCGAGGGTTAAAACAGCATAGGTATGAACATCTCAACAACACTAATCTAAAACTTCTCCAATAAACTTTTATAACTAAAATGGTGGTAGACGCATTCACCAAAAATTTGAATGAGAATACCTACATCACAAAATTAATAACAATAATTATTATTATTTTCCATTTTTTAAGAGTTAAGGCCTATGGGAGTTCACGAATTAAGTAAGTATATCCCGGGTCACTTTAGACCCGTCTTTGCCAACCGCAGAACCAAAATTATTTCGACTGTTGCGTCGAAAAGTTAAAGTTGTACTAGAAATTCAAACTTTATACAGAACGGTCAAGACAAACACAAGAATCACTTAAGGGGTTTCAGCGAATATTTAAACCTTCAGAACTTAACAAAACTAGAAAGATGTGACCTTTTCGTGGGACAAAAGGGCGATAGGAAGACAAAGTTATCTGAATTAAGGGAAACTTTGCCATTTGCCTGGATTTCTGTGCAATTATATGCTGTATGAAAAATAGCTATTTTTTTGTAATTTTATTGTTTAGTTATCGGTAAAAGATTTTTATTACTTTAGATGTCAACAAAAGTCAATTCGCAAATTAGGCAAAAATTACGTAAAGGAAATGAAAACAAGCGAAAAAGTTGAGGAAACACGGAAATTATTTCGTGACCATATGAACAAGATACTAGAAGAACGAGGAACATAGTGTAACTATTACATTCAAGAAACAACAATGGATGACAGAAAAAACACTAGACCCTATGGAACAAAGAATACAATACAAGTACCTAAAATGCAGATGAATACAAACGATAACAAAGAGGAAAAAAAATACGAGCGGCTAAAGCAAAGTGGTTGGCAAATCGATATTCAGAAATGGAAGAATTAGAAAAGAAACATGGCATGTTCAATATGCATAAGAAAGATTGTGAGGTGGCTGGCCTGTTAAGAAAATCACTAATACCCGATTAGATAATGTAGGAGCAGTTATTATTGATGGACGAAAAATACTTGAAACAGGGGGTAATTATTATCAGTAGTAATTACCAGAGAGCTTCAAAATTATCGATTTGTATTTCAAGTCACACTTTCACAGTTTTAACTTTACGACACGAAGGGGAGTGAAAATGCGTCAAAGTAGTAAGAGGGCAAAAGAAATCGGTCACTTTAAGAGCTCAAGCGTAATTCAATATTATTATTTCATGAATAAAACTATTTTTTAAATCATTTTAATTAATATTTTATTGATATATGCGCCTGAATATTTGCTAAACATGTTTCTTGTTGTTCTATGTGACAAATTGTAAAGCATTAATTTTTATTAATGTCAATGAATGTATTTTTGCCTAGCAAAGATGGGCATCTGACGGAAAATACTTGACGACGGGAAATTATCAAAAATTATAGGGTATAATATCACAAGAGAGTGAGAATAAATTGAAAATAATGCGACAGTTTTTCGAAAATTTGTTGTCTGGCAATAGACACTCGAGCCCTGCGGGCTCTCTTGTCTATTGCCCAATGACAAAAAATTTGAGTAAAAATGAAGCAATATTTTCTTATTTATTCTTACTGTCGTGTGATATTCGCAAGATTATTTTTTAATACGTATATTATGGATATTTTCTTAAATGTGACAGTTGTCAAAACTAGGAAACTGGTTGCCATTAAACAGAAACAATCTACTTAAAAATATTCTATCGGTAATTTTCTACATTAGATAATTCTCAGTATAATTTTAATCTGATTGGACAGAATTAAACACGTTATCAAATATCTTACTATATGATTGGAAGTTAAAATCATTAAAAAATAATCGCTGTAATTTTGATTCTTGTAGGTTTCTATTGGTCAGAATCTCTATAAGTGAAATAATCGAAAACAATTATCGGCATTAATATCACAAGAGATTGAGAATACATTGAAAATAATGAGCCCTCAGGTCTCGACTGGCTAATGCCCATTGACAACAATTTTGAGAAAAAGTGCAGCATTACTTTCCTATTTATTTTTATTGTCGGGTGATATTCGTAAGGCTATTTTATAATGCTTACACATAAAATTCAAGTCTTTGTATAAAAACATTCAGTGACATTGATCCCAATTAATGTGATACATATTTTTCAACTTGTCAAAGTGAACAGCACAATTTAGGAAATATTTAGATGAAGACATTAATGAAATTTTAGTTAAAATTATTTACAAAATTTAATACAGTTTTATTCATGAAATAACCTTAAATTTGCTGATTTGTGTTCTCCTCGTGACAATTTGACGTTAGATGTAGAACTAAAAGTTTATTATGGATATTTTCTTAAATGTGATGGTTGTCAAAACTGGTAAACTGGTGGAAATTAAAGAGAAACGATCTACTTAAAAAAAATTCCACTGTAATTTGGTACAGTAGAAAATTTCTATCAACCGATGTAATTTTTATTCTCGTAGGTTTCTATTTAGCCCAAGAGCCCGTGGCTGCTAGGCATTCCATATTTAACCTTTAACTACACGCGCTGGCGTATTTTGTACGCCAGATATAAGAATTCTACTGCAAATATATTTCAAAATTTAATTTTTGACCTTGTTTATTACTCTAACCTATCACTGGAATGTGCTTTACAATTTGATTTTAGTTTCGTTATAATCGGCGTTCTGGGAACATCGTAATTTACAGTTTATTATTTGTTGTTTTCGGTGGTGGACAATATACGCCACGATTATATTAATATAAGTAGTAATATAAGTACATATTTCAATTGTGTTTTAGTCATTATGGCAGAAAATATATTTTTCTTTATAAACAATACTTTTTTTCTAGTGTCAATATCACATTTCAAAAAATTTTTTATTAGCAATTTTATTTATCATGGAATCCAGTTATTCCATGATTCCACTTATAAATCCCAATTGGCTTACTGAGAAGGAACTCCAAGTATTCACTGATGCCGAATAAGGTTTATAACAAACAACTAAGTGTATTTTTTCAAAAAAAAACAAATCCGCTATTTTTAAGTGTATTTTCTTGTGGCGTATAAAGTACGCCACGCGTGTAGTTATGTTATAACTTGATGCGCCGGTAGTTAAAGGTTAATAAAAGCTGAAAGTTTCTCTGCTCATGTCCCCAACATAGGTAAAAACGATCAGCGAGTACGGACTCTGGATCATGGTTACTTGAGTAGGTAACAGGTATAGTGGTTCGCTCAACTCAGCCACAACTGGCTAATGATTTTAGTAAGTAATTTTACCAATTTGGTAAAGTTGTCAAAAAAGTAATTACTAAATAGTTAGTAATTTTGCCAATTTTGGCAAAATTGGCAAAAAATAAAAAATTTACCTACTAAAATCACTAGCCAGTTGTATCTGAGTTTAGCGAACCGACTATAACAAAGGTGTATAAAATATTATATTACTCTCCTTAAAGTATAAAAGCTGAATTTTATATACCGGGTGGACCAAAGTCAGTTAACCGTTTTGTATATTAATAAAAGCAAAAATAACTGAAGTAAAAAAAAACGTTTATTGTTTATTGTAAATAAGTAGGTAAAAAGAAGTGCATGCTTTACATTTTATGTTCAAAATGTAAACCACATTCATCAATACATTTTTGGCAACGCTTATACACAGTGAAACAAGCCTTTCTACAGACTTCCAAGTTGGCACGGAGAACTTCAAATTGGCAAAAACTTTATTTTTAACTACTCCCCACAAGGCAAAACCACAGCGCGTCAAATCTGGTGAACGCACGGGCCATTTAAGTGTGCCTCTTCTCCCTATCCAATCACTAAACTGGTCATTTAGAAACTCACGAATTTGCAATCCGTAATGAGGCGGTGCAGCGTCTTGCTGAAAATATCGAATACCTTGTAACTGTGGATTTTTTGCAAGGCCCTTCACAGAGCATGATATATATTTTCTTGGAGACGCCGCAAACTTGCGCGTGACATTTTTTGATGGCGTTAACTGACTTTTGGTCCACCCGGTATATGTTACTTGTACTACTATCTATATATCTATCTAATCAGCCCTAAACATCTATCCTTGGATACAGGCCTCCTCTTCCTTTTTCCATGCCTCTCTATCTTGGGCAATTTGCATCCAATTTGACCCAGGGTGTTTCTTCAGTTCATCCGACCATGGCATCTGTGGCCTTCCCCTTTTTCGTTTGTGGCTCCACGGTCTCCAATGTATAATCATCTTAGTCCGTCTTTCATCCTTCTGCCGTGTGTCCGGTGAACTTCCATTTAAGCTTTGCTACTTGGGTAGAGACATCTTTCACTTTTGTTTTGTTACGGATCCATTCGTTTCTTTTCCTGTCTGACAGTTTAATGTTCAGCATTTGTCTTTCCATGGATCTTTGTGTCTTTGCTATTTTTTCCATATTTTCTTTTGTAAACGTCCATGTCTGAGAGCCATATACATATTAGAAGAGGGAGAATACATTGATTGAGTACTCTTGTTTTTAGGTATTGCGGGTATGTTCTGTTTTTTAGAATATAAGACAGATTTCCAAATGATGCCCAGGCCAATCTTATTCTTCTCTTTATTTCTTCGGTTTAATTTTCTTTATTTAATCTAGTGATTTGTCCTAGATATATATACTCTTTTACTGGTTCTATTCTTGTTTGTGCCACTGTAATTATTAGTTCTTCTTGTTGGTTGGTCACGGTTTTTGTTTTACTGTAAATTATCTTAAGTCCTATCTTTGTCGGTTCTCTATCTAGTTCTTCCATCATTTTTTGTAATTCTTCACTTCTTTCTGTTATTAATACAATATCATCAGCATATCGTAAGTAATTCAGATATTGCCCGTTTATGTTTATACCCAAGCCATCCCAGTGTAGTTGTTTGAACACACCTTCTAGCGCTTGGTTGAATAACTTGGGCAAGATGGTATCTCCTTGTCTTACTCCTCGGTTTATTTTAATATGATCCGTTTGGACTTGGACTACTATCAAAAGATAATATCTCAGGAGCCGGACAGTTTCAATGGTTTCTTCACCTTGCCGGACTCATTGAAAATCTACTGTAGGTAAAAGCGCGAGACAATATTAGGTACTCGAGTGTATACGAACGAGTGAGATACATAGTTACGAGTAACGAGTGTATAATAACGAGTGTATAAGATCGTCTAGTTGTGTGTATTAAAATATTCTGTAGTTTTGACAGGTGCAACAGAAAACTGTAATGTATTTAAAATGTCTTTAGCCAAGTAAAAACTATTTAATGATAACTATTTTGTTTTAATTTTAATTTTAATACAGAATTCACTACAATTTTCAAAAATGAAAGGTTTAGTAAGTTTCCCCACCTTTGCTTTAGTTTCATTGAAATTATTTAGAAGTGGTTATTTTTTGGATCTTCTGGATATGCTTCTTTTCATGAGCATTTTTCAGTGCGTCACAAATGATAGAAAAAAAAAGGTAAGTCCGTGATAATATACATTTTAGTGACATGACATTTTATTTAAATCTGTCAGTTGTCACATTTTATTTGTAATTTGGCAAAAAACAAATCAATTGTGTTTTTTGCATTTATAAAATGGTATTTTCTTTGATTTGTATAGTCTTATAAATGGTTCAGATTATATTCGTAGATATACCTATTATGTAATTCGCAAATTATTTTATTTTCGATTATGGCGCCACCTATTGGCAACTAGAATAAATGTTATAAATGCCACGGACGAAATGTAATCACCACCGACGTGCTTTTTTTCTGTCACATACAATTTAATACGTTAGAAAGAAATCGAAAAACTGTGACGCACTGAAAGATCCTCATGAGAAAAAACATAAGACAATATTTTCATTAAAAAATAAATATCACCTTTTTTAGCGAAAGTTCAATTATTTGAATGTTATTATTTATCAGTCGCATATTAAGCCCAATTTCATTCCCTTATAACGTAAGCAATAATGTATTTATTGCTACTCCTTGCGATATAAGCTCATATATCTAAGAAAAACCCTACGATCCATGAATGCACAATACGAAGGAGGAAAGTGTCGATTTCAGAAGTTCGGTTTTATAAAGAGAGATCTATTCAATCTACGGTAGCTGCGACCTGTTGAATATGACTATGATCAGTGATAAATACGTATCATAGGTGAATAGAATAAAATTCGAAAAATTAATTAAAAAAATTACGTCTAGTACACTAACAGACAAAAATATTGCATATTTTATTTTGAGTCTGCTGCGGAAATATATTTTTTCCTTTTAAAAACTTTTGTACTTTTTTATACTGCTACAACAAATTTTTAGAGAAATTTAAAAAATAATTTGATTTTGGGTATAATACTTAATTAGAGTGACAAATTTAATATATCAACAATAGAACATTTCTTACGGCAATAATTGTAATGATTTAGTACTAAGTATTGTCTCCTCTTGTCTAGATGTAGTGACAGCCTGCATTATTCTAGGCATGTTTCGCAAAATCTCTTGGATGGTTTCTTGTGGAAGTCGATTCCATTTCTTCTATGCAACAACTCTTAAGATTTTGGAATTGACTTTGAAGCAAAATTTCTTGCTCTTATACGTCGTTTTAGAATGCCTCATACATTTTCTATGGGATTTGCATCTTTACTCATTGGTGGCCAGTCTACAGCGTCAATCCCAACATCCTCAAGATATTAGTTGACTATTCCTGCGGCATGTGCCCGGGCATTATCATGGATTAGAACAAAGTTATCATACCCAATGAAGACGGCATAAGGAAAAATATTGCTCTTTGAGGATGTTGTGTATGTATCCGTCAGCACTGATTCGAATATTCACCTCAATAAGCTCTGTACGACTCTTCCAACTAATGCCACCCCATAGCATAATATAACCACCACCAAAGCTCATGTCGTGAATAATATTACCTTCTGTCTGCGCGACTACGTCCATTTAGCTTCCATAATTGTACCCTTGTTTCCTTTGTGAAAAAACTCTTCCCCATTTATGGTCGTTTCAGTTAACATGGGCTCTTGTAAATTGCAACCCCTGGAATTTGTGCCGTGGAATCCTGACAGGCCGTTTTGGATTTAAACCAACCCCTTTGAGTCTTCTCGTCACTATTTTTACACTTATATTAAGCAGTAGGGTTCCTACGGTCTCCTCCGTATCCCACATTTCGCTCGCCATCGTTTTCTATCCACCCATTCGTTTTCTTCAATAGCTCTATTTGCCATAGACTGTTCTATGCCTTTCTTTCATGATTCCGTAGGCTTTCCTCTTCTTCTTCTATTTATGGGTGTGTAATTTAATTCTCTTTTTGGCCACCTTTCCTCTGACATCCTCATTACATGACAATACAATATCAATTTCATTGTTTCTATATGGTCAACCGTGGAATATACACTATTTGTCCGTCGTTCTATTTCCTCATTTGGTAGGTGTTCTAATCTAGATACCCTGCATGCTCTACGTAAGTAATCCATTTCTGCTACTACTACATTTTTATTTCCTTTCCTGTAAGTTGATAACACTATGATATATAAGTTATAATTGGTTCCACAATTGTTCTGTAGATTGTTAATTTTGTGTCCAGCTTCACCTTGTTAGACCATAGTAGACCATTAAAATACGAGTTGGTTTTATTTTTTGCTGTATCCTATGCTATATGTTTCTTTTTGTAGTTCCTTCTTCTGATATTATGCTTCCTAAATATATATATTTCTTACATTTTCTTATACTTCTTAACTTTAGTTCCGGGTCTTGTTTATACATAGGTCCCATTTTTCATATTCGATATGTAACTTTCTTAGTATATAATTCATACCATGTTCATCGTTGGCCAGGATTATTGTTAAGCAGTTTTCTTCAATCATTATTATCATCCCAGCAACTGTTTTCCTCGATTGCTCCAGAGCTTTCTGGATGTATATTTTAAATAGTGTTGTCGATAAGCCGCACCCTTGCCTTAAACCTTTTGTAACAGGGAATGATTTCGAAATAGATTTTCCCTTTCTAATACAGCTTTTAGGGTTTTGATACATATTTTGAATTGCTCGCACATATGCTTCACTTATGCCTATCGTGGTCAAAATTTCAAACAGTTTCTGTAAAGATACCGTGTCCTAGGCTTTTTCCAGATAAGTAAATGTTAGGTTAGTAGACAGATTTCTTGCTTTTTTTTCTCTATTACTTGTTGCATCACGAATATGTTATCTGCTCACTATCTTCCGGCGCAAAAACCACTTTATTCTTCCGTGTCCTGAATTTCTAATTCCACCGTTTTCTTTAATACTTGGCCATACAACCTCCCCATTTTGACACTTACATTAACTAAATCTTGTGAGCCGTATTTGAGATTGGGAGCTCTGAGTGTGTGATTTATTAAATAAGTCTCAAATATTGGTTACCTTTTTTACCATTTAGTCTATTTACCAGGTCACCGTTTGTATTCTCCATTGTCGTTGTATCACTTTACTATAACAGAAACACTCCACACAAGATCTTCTTGTATGTAACCCTCATTAGATAAAATGACCAAGTTTAACACACTCTAGCCTGCTTATGGCTAGTGGCCATGTCAAGAGGACAATAATTTTAGAATCAAAAAATAAAACTGCAGCTGATGTATATATGCCAACTCCAACTGACATCTCAATAACAAGAAACAAAACATGAATCATTGTACGCCAAAGTACACTTTGTATATTATACAATGCTTGTTAGTTTGTGGCATGATTGTTTCTTCAACTATAAATACTATGTCTACGCGTTCTTTTAGCTTTAAATGTGTTTTAGATGCATTCATGTTTTTCGAATCCTGAGAAAACTAATAAGTATTTTTGGAAAATTTAAACGCAGATTGGAATACTACATTATTACTTACGGCCAGAAGTCCTTTAGAATAACCAAAAAGTTTCTCATGAATGAGATATTTAAAATTAAAAATCACACTAAATTTTCTCTATTTTTCACCTCTGTATCTTATTAAAACAAACATTATACACGTTTTCCGGGACTTCCGGCCCTCAGTAATAATCTAGTCTTTCATTCTGCAGTTAAATTTTTCAAAAATGCTTATTAGTTTTCTCAGGATTAGAAAAAATTTATTGCATTTCAAACACATTTACGAAATTTTTCGCTTTTGCCCTTAATAAGTTGTATTATAGCCTAATAAAATAAAAAAAACTCAAAATGTAAATTCGTACAGGTCAAAACAAATTTTATATCAAAGTTTAGGTGGGTACAAAAGATATTTTCAAGAAAGTATCCAAATCATACAAGGGGATCATTGTTTAAATAATTAAAAAGGGGTCATTTTTGCAAAAAAAAAATACTTTTTAAACTGCTGAGGTAATTCACTTATTAGTGAAGGTCTATGGGAGTTTTTTCTGCAAAGTTGAAGAGAAAATCTTTCACATAAGACTTATCAAATTAAATTTGACCCCCTATTTATTTAAATAATTGTATATAAAACTTTAAAAACAAATTTGCAAAAAAATATTTTTAGCGTTTTAAATAAGCACTATAAAATATCTTTTTTTACAGACTAAGTTGCGCTATGTTACCAGTATTAAGCAAAAAAAATTGGTCAAAAAATGTTTAATATTTTTTGAGATATTGAATTTGTTTATTAAATGTTGCTATATTTTCAATTGCAAAAACGCGGTTGTTGCCAAAGAAATATTCACCTGCTTAAGATCTCATTATTTTTATTTTTATGTATATTTTCGATAAATATATTGATAAATTCAAATTTCAATTAAACTCCCCCCTAAAATGGCATTTGAAAATTATTCAAATTTGTTTTGAAACTTTTGTTTATCCTAATTTAGTAGACTGTATAGTACCCACACTTTCTGCCAAGTATGGTAAGGATACGTCAAATAGTTTGAAAGTGCTTGGTAAAAATAATTTTTAAATTTTTAAATAAAACACCCTGTAACTCAGTAAGTAGCCACATTTTATTTAAGTGATTTTAGACTAATCTTAATATTTTAAGGTCTAGAATCTACAACTTAGAGATTCGATATTCTTAATGAAACTTAACCTTAAAAGGGCCCGTAGTAATATAACTCCAAGAAAAAAAAAGAAGAGGAAAAAAAGACAAAAAAATTTGTTAATTAGTGAAAAATTCCCAGGAATCCAATTATTGAAACAGTATTTCAAAATATTTAATCCCCGCGACGTTATTAAAAAAACAATTATAAACAAATTTGAATAAGTTTCAAATGCAATTTTAGGCGGAAGTTTAATTTAAATTTGAATTTATCAATACATTTATCAAAAATATACAAAATAATAAAAATAATAAGATTTAATACAGGTGAATATTTCTTTGGCAACAACCGCGTTTTTGCAATTGAAAATAGAGTAACATTTAATAAAAAAATTCAATATATCAAAAAATATTAAATATTTTTGGACGAATTTTTTTTTGTTTAATACTGATAACAGTGCATTTTTACCTGTAAAATAAGATATTTTATAGTGCTTATTTAAAAGGCTAAAAATAATTATTTGCAAATTTGTTTTTAAAGTTTTATGTATAATTATTTAAAGAAATAGGCGGTCAAATTTAATTTTGTAAGTCTTATGTAAATAATTTACCCTTCAACTTCGCAGAAAACAAACCTATACACCTTTACTAGTAATTGAATGACCTCAGCAGTTAAAAAAGTAAGTTTTTTGCAAAAATTACCCCTTTTTAATTATTTAAACAATGATCCCCTTGTATGATTTGGATACTTTCTTGAACATATCTTTTGTACCCACCTAAACTTTGATATAAAATTTGTTTCAACCTGTACGAATTTACATTTTGATTTACATGTAATGTAATTTTATTTTACTAGACTATTATGCGTAAAGTATTCCAGCGTAACACATTCAGGAATAAAAAATAACTAATTTTTCAAAGATAAAAAATAAACAAAAAATTTATGATTGAATATAAAATATGTACGATTTTTGTCTGTGAGTATGGTTTCAGATTATGTGATAAACATATTGCTGTTGCAAGTACAATTTTATGGCACGCATGTGAAATTTAGTTTGCAGAATGAGCGAACCGAATTCTGCAATTTACATGAGTGCCTTAAAAATGTACTTTTTAACACGTATATCATAAAATATTTTTTCTACAAACGTCCTATATATATCAACAATTATAATTTATTCAATTTCAATTACAGGACAATATCTACAAAAACTTTTACTTGCATTGACTGACATTCCATTTTTATATTTTTCTTGACATTACATCAAAACTGCCTATACTGTCAATACGTAAATGAAAACAACTATAGAATAACATCTTACTTTTATTGTTGTATATTCTAACAATTTTTCATAGTTTTTTTCTACAAGAGTGTTAAAAATGCAATAATACAGTTTAAATTAAATTTAAAAACCTCTTAACCACTTTTTTCAAATTGCGCAAGTTGTACTATTAATATTAATGTGAATAAATGAAATATAAATATTTTGACGTTTCACAGTTTGACAATTCACTTTTAACTGCAGTGTCTTAAATTTTTTAAAGCACTAGTGCTTTAACACTCCTATGGAGTGCTAAAAATTACATTTTAACACGGTTGTAGAAAATAGTTATTTATGATATAAGTGTTAAAAGTACACGTTTAAGGCATGCATGTGAAAGTTTGCAGAATGAGCGATGGCGAGTTCTGCAATTCACATGAATGCCTCAAAAATGTACTTTTTAACACGCATATCATACAATATTTTTTCTACAAACGTAATTACAGGAAAATATCTAAAAAACATTTACTTGAACTTGACTGCCATTCCATTTTTATATTTTTTTGATATTACATCAAAATTTCCTCTACGGTCAATACGAATTGCAGTGCCATAAAAATTTTAAAGCACTAGTGCCTTAAAGTAGCATTTTTAACGCACGTATGGAGTGCTAAAAATTGTATTTTTAACACGGTTGTAGAAAAACAATTTTAAACTGAATTTAATAAAGATTATACTTTGTTTTATATATTTGATATCGCCTATAGATAGAATTTTAATTTGGATGAGCTTTCCAAAAAAATTGGCAGCAACAATGTTATAGCTTTTATATTTATTAAAACCACTTGGTATTTACTTTTTTAGGTAATACTCAAAAGCGTTTAATTTCTGAAAAACATGTCAAATGCAGTCTGTCTGCATTTTTTTGTAATAAAAAAGTAAATTCGCTATTGGTGCTACCGATAAAACAAACAAGATAAAATCATTGTGATTTTATTTTGGGGATTATGGTTTTGCATCAATTTTTTTAACAATATGTTTTTAGATCTAACGCCGGCCACTCACCGTACTGCGACGTCGATCAATTTTGTCAAATTCGACGATTTGGCAAAAATTTTCATCCTGTGTGACCGTGCATCCGACGAAATCGTACAATTTGACCCCAGACATATTTATAGTCCGAAGCTTTTCACTTTTTCACCTCGCAATTTTTACAGAATGGATCGATTTGCTTGAAAATTTAAGAAAAAGTAGGATAGTTCAAGGATCAAAATTTATATGATGCCGAAAGGCGCATTTACCATGGGGGTCGTTACCACCCCATCTTGGGGGTGGTAATTTTTTATTATATCCTGACCACAAAAGTTGATACAAACGTTCATTCTAAGCACGAAATGTTCTATACATTGTATATGTATCGAAAGTGTTAGTTTTCTATCGAAAAAATCAATGATTTTTGGTAATACTCATTTACGATTCACTCAATTTTTGCCGTAGAAAAACAAACCAAGTTCTTGGGAAATAAATAACCTACAATTTCAAATTAAAATATTTTTTCGTATCTCTGATGCCAATCTTTCTATTCTGAAGAAAATTGCATTTTTTACCAAACTACAAAAATTCGTTATTCGCTTTTAACTCCAGTTTTTATAAAACTAATTTTTCTAAGCCAGTCAAACTTCTAGAATCTATTCATAATACATAAATAAAGGAGAATGAATAAGACCAATGACTAAAAACACCGCCAACTTACATTATTATGCTTACAATTGGATTTCTCCTTTTTATTTTTCAAAAAAATATATTGATTTTTTAACCGTAATTTTTTATTTTTTATCTTAGAAGGTTTGGTAAAAAAGAGTAGGTTTTTACAAGATCTATATACCTATTTATAATAAATCTTTTTAAAATCCTCAGTCGCAAGAAGAGATGATTTGGAAAGGGTTGGTAAAGGTGGTTTTTGAATGTTATTACAAGTTTTAATTGTTAATAGCTCACTCAATTTTTGCCGTAGGAAAAATGTTTGCGAACAAATTTCTGGGGAATTAAATAAGCCACAATTTCATATTTAAACATTTTTTCGTATCCCTGATGCTAATCTTTCTATTCTGAAGAAAAGCCATTTTTTCCAAACTACAAAAATTCGTTATTCGCTTTTAACTAAATCTTTTTAAAAACTCATCATTCTAAGCCAGTCAAACTTCTAGAACCTATTATTAATACATAAATAAAGAAGTCCAAATAAGGTTAATGACTAATTTTAATTAGGGTGGTGATTAGGAGGTTGCTTCCGATCACTTTTTCCCTAAAAAATAGGGACAGTCATTATTTTCATTATAATACTTTAAATTAGTTTAAAGAAGTTATCCTCGAAAAATGCATATTTTTCGGTCTTTTGACTTTAAAAATATTTAGCATTTGGCAAAGAAGAGCTAACATATAATAAAGTATGGATTGATTACTATTGGTCATAAAGGAAATAAAAAAAATGTTTTTTTAAAGGTACATATTTGTTAAGTAAATTTGTTTTGGTAAAACGAAAACTTTTGGAGTTATTAGCAGAGAGCTTATTAAAAACATTTATTTTTTCGATATAAAACTAACACTTTCGTTAGCGAATAAATCGAAAACTATTAATTTTATCAAAAAAATGCATAGAACGTTTTTTGCTTAGAATGAATGTTTTTACCAACTTTTGCGGTCAAAATATAATAAAAAATTTATACCCCCAAGTTGGGGTGGCAACCCCATCATGGTATGGTAAAAGCGCGTTTCTGCATCATATATATATTTTGATTCTTGGACAGTCCACAACTTATTTTCATATTCTCAAGCAAATCAATCCACTCTGTAAAAATTGCGAGATTTGTCCTATTTTAAGCTTCATTACTTGGACTAATACTAGCCTGTCTGCTTCAGTACTGAAGGATTAATCTCATCGCAGTCGATCTTGTTGTGAGTGGCCGGCTTAAGGAAGTTGGTATATTCTAGCTAGGGTTACCATAATTTATTAAGGTGGTACAGTAGCGATCAACAGGTAGCCAAAACGCGTTCCAAGATTGCGGCTGTAATTTTAAATATTTTTTCGAGATATTTGGCACACGTATTCGTAATATATAATAAAGAATGGCGGTACAGAGCCCAACTTGAAAAATATATTAATATGTGGAAATTACTCTGTAATTAAATACAATGTTAAAAAAACGAGCCTGTACCGCCATTAAGAAGAACAAAAAAATACACTTTCTTCAAATAAACTTTTTTATCCGATGCCTAGATTTTGTGTCATTTTGGAACTACTAAAATTTTTTATTTCATTAGTAGTTCCAAAATGACACAAAATCTAGGCATCGTATAAAAAAGTTTATTCGAAGAAACTAAAATTTTTTATTTCATTAGTAGTTCCAAAATGACACAAAATCTAGGCATCGGATAAAAAAAGTTTATTTGAAGAAAGTGTATTTTTTTCTTCTTCTTAATGGCGGTACAGGCTCGTTTTTTTATATTGTATTTAATTACAGAGTAATTTCCACATATTAATATATTTTTCAAATTAGGCTCTGTACCGCCATTCTTTATTATATTACGAATACGTGTGCCAAATATCTCGAAAAAATATTCAAAATTACAGCCGCAAACTTGGAACGCGTTTTCGCTACTTGTTGATCGCTACTGTTTCCTCTTAAGGCCAAATCCGGACAGGGGTAGTCCAAGGAAAAAAACATATCCTTGCCCTTGCCTTTTGACACCTCCAAAGTTAGTATTAGTATTATCAGCACAAAGGCAAACTACTTTTGAATCAATAGAGTACTTTTTAATACATTTTAAAACATGTTCTACTAAAAGATCAGATGTTTTACCCGGAAGTTCATAAAAAAATAAAAGTTTCACGTTGACGCCTTCATTTTCTTAAAATAACGAACAAATACCGGAGTCAGTTTGATTTCGTTTCTGTTTGAACTATCAGTTGTAACCGTAATAAAATTTGCATGTTTGAGATCGTCGAGTAATTTGTTAAATATGTTTTTTTAAATAGTTTTTTAGTAAAGAAAAAAATCCGGACGTTTCTCATATCCGGACGCCAATCCGGACATGTCTTTCAAATCCGGACTGTCCGGACGAAATCCGGACGTATGGCAACCCTAATTCTAGCACAACAGACGTTCCAACACCTTGAGCTTTATATGTATTGCTAATATTTGTGGATACTCCCTGATAAGGTCTGAACCAATTTATATAGCCTTGGCAACCTCGTAGTACCAACCCACATTTTATATTAATATAGGATCGGCGTAATATGGAGGTTCTGCATATATCGATGTATTTCTTTATAAGGAAGCATCGCTTCAGCTACACTTTGGCCTTCTTCCAAATAAGCATTTTGCAAAGTTCAAGTTAGTTGCGTAACACAAATCCAACCTTAGCAAATTTGTCTGATATCTCCAATGTATTGGCAATAAATGTAGGATAGTACATATAAATTCAAATTTATTTCTAGAAATGACTTCAGAAATAAATTCATTGCAGGTGTTTTCTTACCGCTGCCAGTACATTTTCCTTCTAAGAAGTGAAATTGGAAAAGAAATGATACTTCCGGAATGGAAGTATCTATGGGAATCGATTTTCAATATTTACAAATTAATGTACCGAATTTAAGAATTTCAAAACTAATGTATAGGGAATTCCAAGTGCTTTTACACGATATCTTACTTGACCCTGTTGGAATTAAAAAATGTTGGGGTGATTCTTACCCTGACTTAGACGGTAATATAATCGAAAATACCGGAATAATATTATTAGGGGAGTGCATATAGATTTTCACTTCGGAAAAAATCAAACAAAATAGAACTTTTTGTAATGTCATTAAGAAATGTTTAATAAACATATCAAAAAGTTCTACTCGAGAAGTGGGTGCTTCATAAAAAATGAACTGCAAAATTATGTCTTTTTCAATAACTCCCAAAATATAAATTTTAGAAAAAAACTGACTTGATAATTGAAAAATTCAGAAAATTTTACAAAAAAAACTTTTATAAAGATTTTTCTAAAGTTAAATCTGTAGCTTCTATAATTTTTATTTATAAGGCGAAAGTCACCCTCCTCACAAACACTGGCACACTGTAAACTAGCGTACGGTGAAGTGCACGGTTGAGTTATTTTAATGTAATTCTTTAACTAATGTATCAAATACAATTTTACAAGATGGACATAAAAGAAGAATAATTAAGCTATCTTATGGTTGTAATAAAAAGAAATAAAATGTATGGGCATAAGTACGGTGTGGGTGGAAAATGAGACTTACAAGAATTTTGTTTAAAAATGATTTAAAAATGTGTAACTAATACAATCTGTCTTAAGATTCTCGGTTGTGCACAAGTTACCTTTCAAACATCTTACGAAACGATGTTTTATTCAAAAAAAATATCAAAAAATTAATTCAAAGGATACGACGTCTCAAAAAATGTAATTTTTGAAAACTTCGTAGTTTTACAGAATGACCACCAATTTAAGACGGTGTTACTCAAGTTTGAACAGATTTATTACTGATTTTAAACGGTTTTTTAAAGCTTGGGATGTAGTGTTTAAAATCCACTTAATTATTTTACCTTAGAAGTGAAATAGACTATTTATTTTTCAGAAAATTAAGAAAGATAACAAAAATGTAATACAAAAACCGAAAGCTAAAAAAATGTTTATACAAAGTGATCAAAACTGTTTTCTGTAAAAATTACCTAAAATACATTTAATAATAAGCTTCAACAATAATAAATGTTCAACAAAAAAAATTTTTTAGCTCTTATACAGTATGTCTGCGTAACTTGGAACCTATTGATAACTTTTTTATTATCGGTTTTACAAAAAAATTTATTCTTCATAAAATACCCGGCATCCTATGTAATCTACGATTCAACCATCAAATATCAAATTTGATTAATTTTATACGAGGTATGTCAAAAAATATGAATTTCACTCAAGAGTAAAGTACCTTTATATTTCACAATATCGAAAATTGTTATTAAAAAAAGTTGTTAAGAATTAAAAAATATGATTTAGTGTTCAATTACATCCTTCTAATTAAAATACTGTGAATAATAAAGGCACTTAACTCTTAAGAAAAATTCATATTTTTTACATACCTCGTATAAAATTAAAAAGTTTGATATCTGATGGTTGTATCTTAGATTTTAGACCAGGTAGAGCATTTTATAAAGAATAACTTTTTTTGTAAAATTGATAATGAAATATTTATCATAATAATTGTGATAAAATGATGATGGGTATCCGTATATTGAAACCGTATATTTATATTGAAACCTAGTTTTTAATTTCAAACAACTTTTCATAATATAATTTTTTGATATTCTGGAATATAAAGGTACTTTACTCTTTAACGAAATTCATATTTTTGACATAACTCGTATAAAATTGATAAACTTTGATATCTGATTGTTGAGTTTGAGATTTTTGACTATCCAGAACATTTTAAAAAGAATAACTTTTTTGCGTAAAATTGATAATAAAAAAGTTTTCCATGTGGTTCCTAGCTAAGCAGACATGCTGTATGAGTTTCTGTAGAAGAATTTTTAAATTGTAATGCCATATTGGGATTCAGCATAATCAAAAACAAAATAAAAACATATTTAATCAAAATAAAATGATGAATTCAACGATATTCTTAAAATTATTTATACAAAACAATTATTATTGTTTAAACAATTAATTAACAATTAGCGGCCAAATCTGCGAGTAGAACTTTTTACTTTAACCCTTAACTACAAACATCCCAATATTATCACGTAACTGCAGACTCCCGGTATTTTTTACCGGTCATTATAAAATAGAGTCAAAATATAAAGTTAATAATAAAAAACAAAAACGTTTTGCATTATGTGTTTTTATGGAGTCTCTAGATATGGGAAAAATGGTAAAATGAGTGATTTTAATAATATAATACAAGATTTTTGAAGAATAATCTATTAAACCAGAATTTTGGTAACATTTCTGGTCTATTGAAACAAACGGCCATAAATGCTATGGACAAAAATTTAAACTTTTTTTTAACAAATAAACGTAACATAGAATCACAAAGGAAATATAAAATAGCATCCACGAAAATTTTTACATCCATGAAAAAAAATCTGCAAGGGGTAAAATTGTAATAAAATTAAATGGCAATTCCATTTTTGCAAAGTGGCCTCAAAATTTTTATCTTCATATTTAACCTTCATTGAAGGTCCAGGATATCTTCCACAGTCCATTTCTTTACTTTTTCCCCAAAAACACAAAAAAATAATGTAAACATTTCAGATTTACAAATATAGTACTCATATAAAAATACTCCCTTAACACAGACATCCGGTAATTTTTACCGGTTAAGATTTTTGATGTGTACCAGAATAAAAAATATTGACAATACACAATACACGCTTTGACTAGCATTGTTATACAAACTGCCCGAGAGGTACAGAGACACACGAACTTGTAAGTTGTGAGGTTACCACGAAATCCACATTTTGGGAATGCCCGCCGGTAAAAAATACCGGATGTCTGTAGTTAAGGGTTAACATGTATATAAACTAACAAAACAAGTTTTAGAAAAATATAAGCTTGTTTGAATTTTTCCGAAACAACGCATGTTTTCGTTCTAATTGCACTCCCCTATATGTCGCTTTTTATCAAATCTCAAGTCCTGCCGCTGGGTTTTCGGAGTTCCTGCTAATGCCCCTCCCTCGTTTTAGTGCGGCCATACTGTATATTGTAAACATCTCGATTGGTAGTATCAAGCCTATATAAGGGTTTTATAGTTAGATAAGCAGCTGCTTCAAGTTATATAGCCGCAAATCCCGAAGTATATAACAAAAACTTCGGTTGCAAATATATTATTTCAAAAACAAATTGTTAAAAAAATTGATGCAAAACAATTATCCCCTTGAAATAATTCTACTTTTTTCTCGACAATTTTTTCTTCCATACCTCTGCTTGAACATTTAACTGATAAAAATTATTTTGCCGGTGGTACTATAAGGGAAAAGAATATTCCAAGATACACTGCGTGACTCTAAACTCTTCAAGAAATAACCTCGTAGTAGGTATGACTAGACCCCATACTGTAAAATTGTATAAAAAAAGCATGCGAGGAGGCGACAGATCTGATTAGAACATCAGTTTTTACCAAGGGGTTAAAAATGGTGGATCGCTAAGAGGTAAAAAATGATGAGGACAGACAGTTCCTTTGATGTTAGCGGAAAACTTATTGCAACTGATATGTAAGTAATTTTCAAATTTAATTATTTAATATTTAAAGCTTAATAATATCGTAGTTTTAAAACTACTACTATTTTTACCAGCCTCACATCGACTGGGTGAATTATATAAAATAAACTACAGTTGTCATCAGATACAACCTAACGGTGCTATTGTCCAAATAGTCCAGGATAATAAGGTTTTTCCCATGACACTCAAGCAGCCAGGATACTGAAGCGTTTTTTCGACAGGTAATACCTATAAGAAAAAATTGTAACTATTTCCTACGTAGGATCTGGCGTCCATTTATATTTATAAACAATTAATTGTCAAAAAATGGCATTTTTCCCATTTTTTTTTAAATCAATGGAAAACAGTGAAACTCATGGTTTTTTTAGTACAAATATCTTTGAGATTATGGAAAAGGCTTAAAAACGACGTATTACAAAGTTTGATATACTCATTTATTGTTAATATAATTGCGAAAAAAGTCGGAATTGCAAAAAAAAATCAATTTCGCAATATATATTATTCTATTCTAAAAATTAGTATACAGCTTTGAAATTTTTGTAATATAAGCGTTCTTTGGTGCTTAATAAGTGATAAAAATTTCAATGCGATTAATTCAACTGTTTAAATTTTATTCAAATTTTTTATCCCAGGGAGCAGTTTTTTTTGCAATAACACAAGTCATAAAAACATTACGTTAGAACCATTCCACAGGTGTCAAATGAAACAGCATGAGCTATGTTTTCAACTTGGTTTAAAAAAAAGCGAATAAAAAATGCATTTATTAGTAATAAATAATTATGCAAAAGTATCGTAAATCTTTCCTTATAAATTTTTATTTTGTTATATAAGAAATTATATATATTTATTACAATTTTTTATCAATTATGATATAAATAACATTACTTTGTATTTGTGCACAATCAGGGTAAAAAGTTAATTTTTTTGGAAAAAGTTATCCAAAAAGTTTATAAGGAAAGATTTACGATACTTTTGCATAATTATTTATTACTAATAAATGCATTTTTTTATTAGCTTTTTTTTAAACCAAGTTGAAAACGTGGATCATGCTCTTTCATTTAACACCTGTGGAATGGTTCTAACGTCATGTTTTTCTGACTTATGTTATTGCAAAAGAAAATGCTCCCTGGGGTAAACAATTTGAATAAAATTTAAGCAGTTGTACGAATCCCTTTGAAATTTTTATCACATATTAATCACGAAAAAAACCCTCATTTGACAAAAATTTCAAATCTGTACACTAATTTTTACAACAGTTATTGCGAAAATATTTTTTTTGCAATTCCGACTTTTTTCGCAATTATATTAACAATAAATGAGTATATCAAACTTTGTAATATGTCATTTTAAAGCTTTTTTCATAATCTCAAAGACATCTGTACTAAAAAAATCATAAGTTTTACTGTTTTCCATTGATTTGAAAAAAAGGGGAAAACACCATTTTTTGACAGTTAATTGTTTAAAAATAAAAATGGCCGCCAGATCCTACGCAGGAAATAGTTTCAATTTGTTCCTATAGTAAACCGGGAGATATTAACCGAAGTTCAACCACGATTTTCAAGTCCTGCCCTTTGCAATACTGGAAGGTTAGAGAAGGTACTTAAAATTTGTGGAAAAATCCACTGGTTTCCTGTGACATTATCCTGTGACAATTAGATTTTCCATGAAAAAAAATTGGGAGTTGCGATGAATTTTTAAGTCCTGCCATATCCATAGAATAACAGGATACTATCTATTTTATGAAAAAAATTTTTTGGGCAGGACGGTTGCAAAAGGACTAAGGGAGTATACAGATATACAAATATGTAATGAAAATAATGAAATTTTCATAATTTTCTAAGTCCTGCCAACTTAATAAATTAATCATATTTATTTCAAAATGACCAAAAAAAAAGTTGGCATGACGTCACCTAATGTTTAACTGCACTTGTTTCTTGGAAAATTCTGTATAAAATTTTCACTCTGGTTCCGTGATTTTCTAAGGCATAAAATAAATTTCGTTATAAATTAAATAATTTCAGTAGACATTATTCAAAATGGCAGGATGTTTAGTTACACCTTTTTTACTATATATAGTTAAAAAATGTGTAAGAAAATTCGTGGAAAATTACACGATTTTATAAGTCATGCCATTTCGCACATATCTCAAGAAGATTAATATAAATCTATTTTCAAAGAGGCAGGATGGTTGTATAGTTATTTCGTATAAAAAAATTAAATTGTGTGTCTGTAAAATTATTTCAGGGTGTTATACAAACATATTCATATCACCACAATTTTCTGAGTCGTGCCATGTCGAGTATGCTTAAAAAACACTAATCTAAAACCGTTTAAAATTTGGCAGGATAACCGCAAAGATGAATAATACAAAAAATTAATTTGTATATCATTAAAACAATCGAATACTATTAAATATTATTTTCCTGAATAATGTCTCGGAAGTTTTACACACTTTTCAAATCTAATAGCAAACTGTAACATCTTTATTTTAAGTGATTAGATCATTTTTTTAACTTAGTAAACGCAATAAAAGTAAATAAACAATTTTTACATTATTGGTTATAGTAGGAAATTTACCTACCCACTATATTATACAGGGTGAAACGAAAACCGGAGATTACTCAGGTAATTTTAAGAAAATTTAACTCAATTCACCTAGTTCAAAAATGCTTCCGTGGAAAGCTAGAGCTCTTTAAAGATTGCGTCTTGTAATTCATCATCGTCATAATTCAACCCGGATCTATCCACTGCTGGATATAGGTCTCCCTCAGTCTTCTGCATGCATTTCTGTCCTGTGCTGTCTGCATCAAGTTTCTGTCGATCCGTTTGATGTCATCAGACCATCTGGTTAGCGGACGACCTCTACTTCGATATGCTTCGTCTAGAAGAAGCATATCGAAGGCTTGTAATTAGTTTCTTTAAAATAGCTCCAGAACGCTTTTATTTGGAAAAACGAAAACTGGCACACTTATTGTTCTTCCAGAGGTCAATTGTCAAATGTCAATAATCAATTGTTAATTTTTAGTACCGGTCATAGGGGTCCGTTTTGATTACGGAAACGGATATTTTATCGAATAACTTTTCTGTCTAACTTTTAAGCATTTCTGACACTGGATTATTAAATTCTGGGATAGTTTTGTACTAAAAGGTACTTTTGCTTTAACTCAGAAGAATACGCAGTGTTCTAGAAAAATCGATTTGAAAAATTTTTCGTTTTTTGGTTTTTTGAGTTTAAAAGAATTTAGAAAAATTCTATTGAGGAAAACGAAAACTGCTACGTTTATTTCTCTTCCAGAGATGAATCGATTTTATCAATTGTGAATTTTTAGTACTGGTCAGAGGCATGCGTCTTGGGTAGATCAACGGATATTTTTTATCTCATAACTTATTGGCACATCAAAGAAACATGAAACGTAAATCACGTTTCATGGAAATAAAACACTGCTAAACAAATAGACGTCCGGCTATTTATGCGACTCTCCGAAAATAAAAATGTTTCATTAGCATGAATCACACTCGTTTCATTGGTAGGCGGACTTTAAGATTTGTTTAGCCGTGTTTTATTTTCATGAAACGTTGTTTTTTGTTATCAATATATTTTTGTTGTATAGCAATTTTATTTTGCCTTCTTACTTGTTCGAACACAAAATACACACGCATGTACGAGTAACAGGCGCTAAGTTGCCGCACTCAACTGGTTTTCCTGATATTGTAGGATTGTAGATATTGTCCTGATATTGTTTCCTATATTTGATAGCAAAATGTCCTAACACTAACAACACCAGAATAAATCGATTTTTAAATACAGCACCTATCTACTTGCAACTTTTTGCATTTTGTTCAGGATAACATCAGGAAAAAGTGTACAACATAAAAATGGGTGGAAATTGCATTTAAGTGCATAACATGCATCCAAAAATGCATAAACCTGTCAAAATCAGTGTATTAAGGGCAAAATTTTGTTATTTGGGTGGTTTATGGAGTTACGAATACGCAAGCAGAACCGACCTCCGAATCACCTAGTGCCCAGAGTTTTTTTTTTTCTCTGATTTTGGCCTTGGTTTAGAACTAGAACCTTTAGCCACGTAATTGTATAACTTATCACTAAGTCAGGGGAGTAATGTGTAGTGTGTGTGTTGAGTAAGTGTCTTGTTACTTTGCAAAGTCGACGTCGTTGTCTTTGCAAAGAGACGCTAATTGTATCCGATCGTCTGCGGTCCCTCCGGTGAGTACCGATCCCACAAGGACAGAAACTAAAAATTTCTGACCCTGGTGAGATTCGAACCCACAATCTTTCGGATTTTTTCGATCCAAAGGCAGGCGCTCTTATAGTGCCCAGAGTTGCTGCTAAGGCACGTCATCTGGAGTTTCGTGGGATATCGGCAATAAATTAAAGCAAACAGATTATTCGAGGGTTTTTGGGATCGCCAAACACGAATATGACATTACAACTGACCCTCGGAGCACCTGGTGCCCAGGGTGACTGATCTCGAATTTAGAGGGTTTTTGGAGGTCGATTCTGATGGCGTATTCATCTTCAGCAACTACAAAACTCCTCGAGTAATCTACTTGCATCACTTTAGTATCTGAAAGCCTCGAAATTTAAGAATATGGCGTGTATATCAGTCACCCCGAGCACTAGGTAAAGATCTGTTCTAATGTGACATTCTTGTTCAGAAACCCCAAAAACCTCCTGAGTAATCTGTCTGTATCAATTTACTGCCGAAATTAGTATATAAATATGGTATAGAAAATGCTTAATAAATAAAAAGAAACCATAAAATATCATTTTATTATAATACTAAAATACAGGGTGTCCCATTTAAGAAAACTCAGAAAATACTCATTCCGAGTTTCAACCAACCCCGTATACTAAAATTAAACATTTTGGTATACTATTAACAACTGACAAATAGTAGACTATACTAAAAATCGTTTAAACATAAATTAATAGAAATTTGGATATCAAATCACTAACAATATGTATAGGGTGTGAATGTTCCTACAAAATTAACAAAAAAACGTAATTATATTTTAAACTACCTCGTTAAATATTTCAAAACACTATATTTGATTAAAGAGAACATAGAGTAGAATCCAAAAATGTAAAAATATACAGGGTATTTCATTTAAAAAAACATAAATTTGTGTCACCCTGTCAAAACGGGTAGCCCTGTATATTAGAAAATACTGTTAAATCACAGTCCTATCTGTGGCCCATGTTTTACCTAATTAACTTTTTTCGTATATTTACGACAAACGAGAAATTGGACTTTGTCACACTAATGACCCACCCTGTATACAAAATAACCATAAAACCATCCTGCCTCTTTGTAAATAGACTTATATTAAGATTCTTGAAACATATGCAAAATGGCATGACTTTTTCACGAATTTTCTTACAAATCTAGGACTCCTGCCGTCTTACAAGAACCGTTTAACCGTCCTGCCGATTACCGAAAAGGTATTGATTGTATTTACGTATTATAACTTTTTAAATGCAGGACTAAGAAAATCACGGAATCAGGGTGAAAATTTTCCGCAGAATTTTCCAAGGGACAAGTATACTTAAACATTAGGAGACGTCATCCCAATATTATTTTTGAGCATTTTGAAATAAATATGTTTAGTTTATTTAGTTGGCAGGACCTAGAAAATCATGAAAATTTCATTATTTTCCTTACATGTTTGTATACATATATACGCCGTTACCCCGTTTGCAACCCTCCTGCCCAAAAAATTTTCTTCATAAAATCGATAGTATCCTGTCTATCTACGGATATGGCAGGACTTAGAAATTCATCGCAAAACCCTATTTTTATTTTTTGGGAAAATCTAATTTTTACAGGAAAATGTCACAGGAAATTTGTGAATGTTTCCACAGATTGTAAGTACATCGTCTACCCTTCCAGTATTGCAAAAGGCAGGACTTAGAAAATCGTGGCTGAACTTCTGTATAATATCTCCCAGTCTATAGGTATTACTTGTCGAAAAAACGCTTCAGTAACCTGGCTGCTAAAGTGTCACGAACAGGGTATATTTTTGTCTTATTACCCTGGCCTAAAGTGCACATTACAAAATTCAGCCAGTACTTCATCATAATGGTGTTTTAGTTGTTAGCTTTTTCTAGTTTTATATGAACTTGGTTTGTGATTTGTTTGTAATCGTCTATCTTTTTGTAATTGCTCTCTCTCCTGTCGTTTCCCCATTACTGAGGATCGTGATTTCTTCCAATATTCCTAACAATGTTTCTCCATTGGTCTCTATCTTCAGCTGCTCTAAGAGCTTCGCAGAATGAGTTTCCAGCTGAATGCTTTATTTGGTCAGACCATCTAGTTGGTGATCGTCCTCTTGATCTTCTCCCCGGAACGTTTCCAAAGACCACTACCAACTGTTTATGTACATTTGAACTAATTGTTCGCTTCAGAACAACCTGTAGTGTTCTCTTAATCGAAATCAAACTTTCTGCCGTGTATTTATTTATTCTTTTATTTATTTAGCGTATGAACTTTCTCAGTACGATAAATACACAAATATAATATATATTATTCAAACACTAAAACATATTGAATGAATCTAAATATTAATGTCCAATTTACATAGCCATTCAATTGAATCTGGGGAGCATTCCACAAAGTCCGGGAGGTTTCCACGGTAGGCACGATTTAGGCAATCTGAAACACAATGACTTATGGCCTGTCTAGGCGATCCACAATCGCACTGTAGACTTTCTGCACGACCCCATTTGAACAGAGAATCAGCACATTTACCATGTCCGGTACATATACGATTAAGCCTCGCCCAGGTGGGCCGGGGCAGACCCGATCCGATGAAACCCTGGGTTGGGGTGGATATCTGAATATAGTCTGCTGCTATTGTTGGCATCCATCTTGTGGACCATTGCCTTTGTATATCATAGGAATCACCAATTGTTCGGGCAGTTCTGATTGGATGATTTCTAGACCTCAGCCGCTGGTGCTTTTTTGAGATGTCTGGTATGTCTTGATGGATTGGTAATTGTATGTTGGCTACAATTGTCTGATACTCTCTCACTAATGCTGCTGTACGACGTAGATCTGGTGGAGCAATGTTGCTCAAAGTAGGCAGCCATCTCACTGGGGTTGATTTTATTGTTCCAGCGTTTATTCTCATGGTTTGATAAGTTGGACATCGATTTTGTTTGTGTGTGCACTATTTAACCATACTGGTGCACAATATTCTGCCACTGAAAAAACCAAAGCTAGAGCAGAGGTCCGAAGAGTATCTGCAGAAGCACCCCAAGTTGTTCCAGCAAGTTTTGTTATTATATTGTTTCTTGTTCTCAGTTTACCGGCTGCGTTTGTAAGATGGCTTTTGAAGGTGAGTGTTCTATCAAGTGTGACGCCTAGATATGTGCGGTTGTTGTTATGTTCGATAGCTGCATCATTTTGAGTTACATTGAGGGTATCGCCCGCAAGTTGATTCGACAGTTAAAAGAGACAGGTTTCAGTTTTGCTTGTGTTAGGACGTAAGCGCCAGTTCTTAAAGTAGTTACTAAGTGTAGTTTGGTCCTCGTTTAGAGCTCGTTCTCCAGCTTCCTTACTATTATCTTGGAAGCCAATGGCCAGGTCGTCTGCATAAGCGAATTTTCTCGAAAGGTTAAATAATAAACGAGCTAGCACTGAGCCTTGAGGTAAGCCGTTGTTAAGTTTTCTAACGCTACTTCGTGCATCATTTATATATACCTGAAACAGTCTGTAAGTTAGTAGATTGTTTATCAGCTGACAAGTTTTGAGACAGGGTATGATTTTCATCAACTTATAAATAAGGACCTCTCTCCACACAGTGTCATAGGCAGCCGTAAGGCCTATAAATATTATGGCAGATTTTTCACGTCTTTCAAAGCCAGCTTCGATGAATGTAGTTAAGGACAGCACTTGGTCACAACAGCTTCGTCCTGTTCTAAATCCAGCTTGCTCAATTGGTACAGCGCCCTCAATGGTGTTACATATTCTATTATATAAGAGTCGTCTATTTCTGCCGTGTATGCCAATTATGATGAAACAATTAACAAATATACGCAGTAGCGATATCTAATAAAATATGGCGAAACCCAAGAGACTTCCATTTCAAATAAAGACTATTGTAAAGAGACCAAGAGGTTGAAATGTACCTACATAAACAAGCATTTTCCATTTTTTTAGTTGTAAATTGTTTATTACTCGAAAACGATTAAGAATTAGAGAAAAACTATAAAAGACATGTTTTTCCCAATTATCTAAATAACCTAAAATAATGTCTGACCGGGCTAAAAAAATTTATTTTTATAATTTGTTTTAATTTTTTTTAATAAATTTAGCAATAACTCCGATATTACGATATTTAGGTACGTATAGGGAATATTAAATGAAAAATATTATTTTCTTTAGGACTTTAAAACATAAAAAATACATCGTGTTCTATTTGAAATAAGAAACTTTATTGAATTTGCAGAAAAACCGAAGATCTGAGAACAATGTAAATACCACTATAATGTCGGCCGCATTAGAAGACCTTTACCCAACAAAATTTATAAAAATCGTTTTAATCGTTTCTGAGATAATTGAGGCGTTCCATACAATACATAAAACTCACTCTGTTTATTATTGTACGGCTTCAAATTTACAAAATAAACCTTTGTCTAACAACAAAGCACTTAAACCGTTTGTTTTCTATACTTCCACAAAATTTATTACAACTATGTGACTACAGCTGTTTCGGCAGAGTGCCTTTCTCAAGTGATTTAGATTACTATGGGTTTGCCTTTTTAAAGTCTTTAACTAAAGAGGTTGAGGAGTGGGAAGCTGCATGTCTCGAGTTGGTCATTCAGAATTATATCTGTATTTTTCAATTAATTAATTTCCATAGATTATAGCTTAAGTCCTTTATTTTGAATATTAAGAATTTGAAACTGTTCATTAAAAGAATGATTATGATCTAGAAGGTGAAGTGCCTGTGTAGAAGTGTCTGTTTTTCTGTTGTTGAAAGCCCTTTTGTTGTCTGCTATCCGTTTGTCAAAGGTTCTGCCAGCTTGACCGATGTAAGTTTTCGGACAGTCACCACAAGTTAGTTTGTAAACACCACTCTGTAGTTGTTTTCTCTTTCGGCTCTTAGTGTTTCTGTGGTGTCTTTTTTTGGTGGGAATAGACTAATTTCAGGGCTTTCTTGTGGAGTTTTTGGTTTAAAATTTTGTTAATTCTATGTTGTTCGTTATAGCCATTGTTTACTGCTATTTGTTTAATGATGTTCAGTTCTACCTAGAAGTTATTTGTTGACATGGGAATTTCTGTCCGTTTATGTATTATGCTATGGTAGGCTGCTAATTTGCGTTGCGTACGATGGGATGATGAATTGTGTATAGTTGTGTCAGTATGGGTAGGTTTATAATATACGGAGAACTCATGTTTGTTGTGTAGTCTGGTAACCACAGAAAGAACCCAGTACCTTCTGCTCTATCACATATATTGGCAAGATAAAACCAAAAAAAGCCAGATACACAAAAAAGAAAGGAACAACACCAACTTTCAGAATTAACAAGAACTTAAGCAAATATATTGAGAGCAATAAGAGCCGAAAGAGAAAACAACTACTGAGTGGTGTTTACAAACTAACTTGTGGTGACTGTCCGAAAACTTAGATCGGTCAAACTGGCAGAACCTTTGACAAATTGATAGCAGAACACAAAAGAGCTTTCAACAATAGAAAAACAGACACTTCTACATAGGCACTTCACCTTCTAGATCATAATCATTCTTTTAATGAACAGTTTCACATTCTGCATATTCAAAATAAAGGCCTTAAGCTATATTTATTAGAATCTATGGAAAATAATAAATTGAAAAATACAGATATAATTCTGAATGACCAACTCGAGACAAACAGCTCCCCACTCCTCTACCTCTTCAGTTAAAGACTTTAAAAAGGCAAACCCATAGTAATCTAAATCACTTGAGAAAAGCACTCTGTCGTAACAGCTGTAGTCACATAGTTGTAATAAATTTTGTGGAAGTATAGAAAACAAACGTTTTCAGTGTTTTATTGTTAGATAAAATGAACTTTCATCAAGTAACGGTCGAATCCATCAATTATATTGTGTTATATTCTAGCTGAAAATCTAGTTAAACTAATTTAATAATGTATAAGAATACATAAAAGCCATTAATTCTTTTTTCTGCGACAGTTTTATGTAAAAAAAATGCTATAAGTTATATTCTCACGACCATCCGCATGCCGTATAATAAATAATTATATAGGTACCTAGGCCGACGGTTTCGTTGAAGACAGTGTAATACAAGTAGCTACTTCTTTAATGCTATATTTTATTGGGCAGTTATTTTGCAGTGGCGTATCGCATACTTTGATATTGAGAAAATTACTAAGTATAAAAATAGTTATTTATGAGACAGTTCGTGAAGTATGCTTTTTGCGAACGCACGCGATGTTTAGAGCACGAACGACTGCGGAGCGAGTGTTAAAAATAGCGTAAATTCGCAAAAAGTACTTCACGCACAAGTTTCATACAATATTTTTTCTACTATAAACAAATAAAAAAACTTTAACTCTTCGTCACTGGAATTCATTTCTATTCTACAATTTTTAGAACTTTGACATTTAAAAATTCTAAATTTTGGTTAGAATTGTCAAAACTGTCAAAACTTTTGTCGTAATTTATTGCTGACAATGTCATCACCATGACAACGCGAAAGTTAAGAATATTTGGTTATATGAAAGTGTGTCAAAAACAGTGCGAAAAAGTAAATCCCATTTAAAATACATTGTTACTTCACGCACACTTTAAATCCTTCACGCACTGCTATCTATAATGACAGTTTTCACAAACTAAAAACTTATGCATAATATGAGATAGAGTAGATAAAATATTTTTTTCTGCAGCCGTCACAAAAACTAAACTATGCATTATTAAACCGCAAGTTCCACTTTACACAAATCGTACCGAATGTAACTATTTTCGGAACATTTTTTTTACTTCTGAAATGATTTTTTTTACTTTTGGAATGATTTCGCGTATCTATTTAGGCGGCCTTAACAATAATATCAACTTGTATTTTTCGGATACAATAAGCGTCTGTTTGTAAAGACAATGAAGTCGACTTTACTAAGTATCAAGACATTTACCCACACACACATTACTCACATTTACACATTACTCCCCTGAACTAGTGATAAACTATAATCTGATTGTAACTGGCTAAATAATTAATATCGATACCAATAAAAAAATGTATTTTTATTATTACAACGCTTGTCATACAAGATTCGAAATTTTTTCCTTTAAAAAAATAGGAATCAGTAGTGAAAGTGACACCGAATTAATTCCACATGGGATTATTAAAGCTGCTAAAACGGCTACTTTAAGGGCGGACCTAGGGTGGGGCCATGGGGACCATGGCCCCCTCCGAGAATAAAAAAAATATAAATTTACATATTTGAAGTTCAAATGTTTTCAGTTTCAAAAACATATATATATATATATATATATATATATATATATATATATATATATATATATATATATATATATATATATATATATATATATATATATATATATATATATTTATATATATATATATATATATATATATATATATATATGTACAAAACAGGGGATAAATATATCTTCTGGACTAGAATTGAACAAAAGAAGTAAGCTTCAAGAATGACATAGGATTTTGTGTAAATCAAAATGTTGATAAGTGAATTAATATAAATTCATATAATAAGACTTCATATAAATTTCTATACTCTGTACACACAAAGAATAAAAAAGAAATGAAGCGTTACTTGGGTCATCAGCACTCAGACCAAAGGAGTTTATTGGTACTTTCGCACTATGTTCATAATAAATGGGATGACAGCCCAAAGCCTTGTCACAAACCGTTTAACATCTTTATGGGCAACGACGGAACGATACACTCTCATAAAAAACATCAATCAGACCACAAAGAGTGCCTTCAGGTTGAGCTAGATTTTCTACAAAGTTATCGCATCCCGCGAAAGTCAGTCATTAACCAGATAGACTCTCAGAATTCTAAACAGATACAAGAAAATAGAGAAAGACTACAACCAATAGTAGAGTCCATAGTGTTCATATTATGTCGACAAAATAGTCCTCTAAGTGGCCATCATGTAGATGCCCCTCTGCTTCTGGATAAAGATGCTGGATCTAGCAATGAATGGAATTGTGAATGTTAGAAAACGCATCAGGAGATAAGACTCTCATCCACAGCATCTTCCCGAGCAACATGCATTGGTAGCATCAGTCAAAATCGATTAATAACATGTTGTAGTGAAGAAATAATTGAACAAATAGTGAATTATGTTCAAAGTTCAAATTATTACTCATTATTACTAAATATTTGACGAAACGACCGACGTAGATCACGTCAAACAGCTTTCTCGAAATTTGAGATACATACACAATAACTTTCGTGAAAAGAGTGGTCAAGTTCATTGACGCTTATGAGAACATAAAAATAATTAGTGAAAATCAAGAAAGAGGGGACGAACAAGGCCTGACAGGAGAAGCATTGGAAAAAATAGTATTAAATTTGTTAAAAGAACTGCACTTGAAGAATCTGAAAGATCTGAAGAAATGTGTAGGAATCGGTACTGACTTTAATAATACTTAATTAACGATAAGTTTTTAATGAATTTGGGGCAATTAAAAGTGTGTGAAAAGTGCCCTAAAACTCACCATATTAACCCTAAATTTTTATAAATTACCCCCAACCCCCAGTACCCACTCCCCCCCAAAAAAAGTTCCCGGCCCCTCCCAAAAATTGGTCCTGGACCCGCCCTTGGGCTACTTATGAATTTATTGACGCTAAAGTCAAGAGAGGGTAATGATAAAAATGTGCATAATAATAAAGAACTCAGTCTTGTAAATTTACTAATTTAAAAAATGAGGCATTCCGCTTAGAGCAACAGTGGCCTACACCGCAAATTGAGCATTTTTAGATTAATATATCAATAGAAGCAGCAACATTAAATCTTTGGAATAACAAGGCTCTACCACCACGTACCTCTATATTTGGCTAAACGGCGCTACATAAGCATAACATATAAATACCAATGCAAAGATTGCGTTTATCTGAAAACTTCGTATTTGAGGTTAGGCCACTGTCGCTCTATAATTCTAGAAACGGCGTATCATACATCTAGAAACGTAGAAGTATCATACGGCGTCAGTAAGTCTTTACTTATGCTAATAATGCAATATAAATCTTAAAAAAATATATTTTCAGTACAATGAAATAATCAAATAATTGTAGACTTTACAAAAATGTATTATTTGTCTTATTGTTAACTAGGCTATAGTCAGTAGTAATTGCACAAGAGCTCTGAAATTATTGAATTTTTCCGGAGTGACACTTTGACAGTTTTAATTTCACGAGCCGAAGGCGAGTGAAATTATGTCAAAGTGTCACGAGAGCAAAAATTCTATATTAATTTCAGAGGTCGAGTGCAATTTGTTGCGATTATTTCATGAATAAAACTGTTCAAAACCAAAATTTTATTGTAATTTATTTATGTAAGTACCATTAAACACACAGTTTTTATAAATATTTGACGATTGAAAGTTATCACTTTTATAATTTTTAAAACATTAATTGTCATTAATGTCACTGAATATATTTTTTCCACCTACCTCTACCGAAAGTATACTTTTCCGGACCTGATTGTAGGGAGCAAAGTTGTACTTTTCCTCCCTAGGGAGGAAAATATTTTTCCTCCCTAGGGAGGAAAAGTAAAAGTGACGTCATGGTATTTCATTCGTTTATTTATAAAACACTCTGTATTTTGCAGAATGGTAAAAAACAGTAAATTGTTATTTTGATTTAACAATGTTTACATTATTAATTTGACTTATATTTGACAGTTGACAGTTATATTGTACGTACTTGTTAGTTTTAGTTCTAATAAATTTTGTTGGTTAGTTACATAAATAAATTAAGTAAAAATGAAAACATGACTTGTTATTTGAGGAAGGTGGAAAAACCATATGTATAACATGGGAGTAAAGTGCCTTTTCCTCCCTTAAATGATTACTGCCCTCCGCTACGCGTCGGGCAGTAAAATTCATTCTCGGGAGGAAAAGTAGCCCTTTCCTCCCTTGTTATATAAATAGCTATTTCGTAGCAACGAAGGGCATCTGACGCAATATAATTAACGACGGGAGATTATCAAAAATTATCGATTTAATTTAGATTTCTGTAGCTTTCTATTGGTCACAATCTCCTATGAATGAAATAATCCTTGATTATTTTTCTGCCATTCATTGAATTGTTCCAGGATGATTCTTAAGGTACGTATGTAAAGGAGCGTTTAGCACAAAAACCTGTTTGGTTACTTCTCAGTTTCTTACCCAGTTCTTCATTCTTTCGAAAAGGATTTTTGTTTATCACCTTGGATGTGGCCCTTGATTGTGTTATTGCTAGCTAATTTTTACAGCTGTTCAAATCTCCCTGGTTTTTTGTATTTTTATTATCAGTCCATATTGTTCGGTGTCTTCTTTTATCAGGCCGATGGGTAGTACATTATCTGTTCCTATGGATTTGTCATTCTTTAATAATTTAAGTGTGTTACCAACTTCTTCTCTTGTAGTTGCTTAAGTGTTAACCTTTAATTGTTGTATATCAAATGTTGAGTGGGTTGCATATTACAGTCGAAGCAATAAAGCACTGAACCTCCAAAAAAAAAAACGACAAATCGGATCTTAATAATTCTTTTTGCATTCGATTCGTGAATGCACCAGGAAACTTTGTGACCCCGATCCATGATATAATACAGTAGATCCCCGCAAATCCGAACTAATTAGGGGGACAGCCTGTTAGGATTCCGAAAGATAGCCTAACTAATAATTCAAAGCTTTCGTTTTCGTTGATCTTGAGTCACAAAACGTTCTCGCAAGAGTGTGGACTGTGGACAATATTTTTGGACTAAGTTGACTGCAAGGAAACTGAAGTAAGTTTATATTTAACATTTATAAGCACTACGTTTACGTAGTTTACGCACTTACGTTTACGAACATGTAAACCGAATGGAACCAGATAGATTAGCGAACATCTGTAAAAACAACAAGCCGTATAGCAGAAGACTCGTTGGAAAGCTGCCGGAAAGGTGGAAAGACAATGTAAAGTCAACAACAACTGAAACAGAATAAGAGGCAAACAGGAGTAAACCTAGTCGCACGAAGAAGAAGAATAATAAGAAGTTTGCGTGTAAAGTAGGTATTTATTTTTAAGAAATATTAAATGTCAACGTCCTATTAATCCCACATTATTTAATTTTCTGGTTTTACTCTGTACTTACCTACAAAAACATGTTTTTAAGTTTTGTCGTGAATTTTTATTTTTTTTTTACTTTCTATTGGTTCGGATTTGCCAAAAGTTCGGATTAGCGGGGTTCGGATTTGCGGGGTTCTACTGTGTTGAAAAACTACATACAAGAAATGCATTCTTAAAGTGCCTCTCAAAAAGACAATAAAAAAAATTCAGAACTCGTCAATTATTGGCGAAAATGAGTTCAATTTTGTTACTCGGGAGGTTTTTGGGATCGCTGAAAACGAATATGACGTCGAAAGTGATCTTCAGAGTACCTGGTACCTAGGGTACCTAATGCTTACCTCGTTTTGTGGAGTTTTCGGCAAAAAAATTATTAAAAAATTAGTAAAAAATAATTACTCGGGGGTTTTTCGGGTCGCTAACGACGAATATGACATCCGAAATGATCTCCGGAATACATGGTGCTCAAGGTACTTACTTCTTCTAGAGTTTTAGGCAGTCATTAAAAAAATGAGTCAAAATGCATTATTCTGGGGTTTTTGGGGCCTCTGACGACGAATATGACATCGAAAGTGATCATAGGAGTACCTGGTGCCCAGGGTACCTACTGTTAATCTCGTAACTAATAATGTTTGACTAATTTTTTAATAAAGTTGCCGAAAACTCCAAAAAATAAAGTAAACAGTAGGTACCTGGGTACTAGGTACTCCCTAGATCACTTCCGATGTCATATTCGTCGTCAGCGATATAAAAACACCCGAATAATAATTTTTGACTAATGTCTTAATATATTTTTTGCCGAAAACTCCACAATACGAGGTAAACAATAAGTACGCTGGGCACCAGGTACTCCGAAAATCACTTTCGATGTCATATTCGCCGTTAGCGACCCCAAAAAACCCCGGGTAATGATTCTTGACTAATTTTTAATGAATTTACCGAAAACTAAACAAGACGAGGTAAACAATAGGTACCCTGGGTACCCGGAATGGGACGTTTCATCGCCGCCGGTAAATCGCCGCCGTTTCGATGCCGCCGGTTCATCGCCAGTCCATTTCATCGCCGTCCGTTTTATCGCCGTCCGTTTCATCGACAGTTAGTCAGTTCATTTTGTATTATGGGAGATACCAAACACGACGTTAAATTCAGTTCAAAACTTATGACAATTAAAAAGATAAAAAATATTATCATATTTACTGTTCTACTTCCCCTAAATTTTTGTACAGAAACTTTGGGTTCTTTTCGACTTTAAGAAGCAGTTTCTATTGGTTGTAAATTTTGACCGTAAAATTTAAAAGATTATCATTATAATATATTTTATATTATAAAAGTTTAAAAGTCTATTAAAAGATTAAGTATAGCAACGGGAATGGTCATATCTCGCATTTTCTAGATAATACTAAAAAACCCTACTAAACTACTATCCTAATTAATACTAAAAATAAATAATAAACGTAACTGTCGAAAATTCGGAAATATATCAGATAGCGATTAACTGACTGGCGATGAATCGGCCGGCCGGCGATGAACTGGCGGCGATGAAACGTCCTAGACCTCTGGGTACCAGGTACTCCGAAAATCACTTTCGATGTTATATTCGTTTTCAGCGACACCTAAGACCCCCGAGTAACAAAATTGATATTTCCGCCGATAATTGATAAGTTCCGAATTTTTTTTTATTGTGTGTTTGAGATACACTTTAGGAATAAATTTTTTGTAGGCAGTTTTTCAATATTATATCATGGCTCGGGGTCACAAAGTTTCCTGGCGTATTCACGAATCGATTGCAAAAATAATTATTAAGATCCGCCTTGTCGTTTTTTTTTCGGAAGAAAGGCAGATTTTAGTGCTTTATTGCTTTGCCTAATATGTGAGTTCATTTTGAATGAAATAAAATACAGACGTACTCGCAATTATTTATTGTTTTACTCCGACGACCGGTCTCGCTCCCTAAAATATGCAGAGCAGCATCAGGTCAAGGTTACAAGAAAAATAAATGATGCCGTAGTTTACTTGTAAACGTTGACCTGATGATGCTCTGCATATTTTAGAGAGCGAAACCGATCGTCGGTGTAAAACAATAAATTATTACGAGTACGTATGCAAAATATTGCAAAACCTCTAAATTTTAAAGAACCGCTTGGATTGACATGAAATTTGGCATACACATAGCTATCAAGTCAAAGAAAAACAGTGATATTGTGCCGATGTGTGCTTTTGCCCTAGGAGTGAGTTTCACCCCCTCATGGGGGTGAAAAATATATGTTCGAAATAAGTCCGGAAATGGATAAAATGACTAATTCTAAGCAACTTTTTTTCTATAAGGTTTTTTGAACAAGTTAGTAATTTTCGAGTTATTTGCGAGTGAATATGTTAATTATTATTTTACAAAATTACCACGTCTTCAGACGGATTTTCGCAAATAACTCAAAAATAAGTACTTGGTCGAAAAAAATTTCTTACCAAAAATATAGCACGTAAAAAAGTGAAAAACATGGTGTATGTATTATTAGGTCACTGTACCTAGTAGAAGCAGAGTTATAGCTAATGAAAAATAGGTGCATATTCGTCAAATTCCAAATCGAATATTTTAACGTGCCATAACCAAGAAACAAAGCACTATTTTGGGGAACACTCATTTTAACTTTTTTAAAGTGTTTAAAAAATACTTATTTTTGTTTTTTTTTTATTTTGCATTAGAAGTAAACAAGTTTCAATAGATGAATCACTTTCAATAGATTTCACTTTCAATAGATGAATCTTACAGATCATATAAACACAACATAAGTAGAGTAACTTGTGAAACGGTAATGACTAATTTCATTTTAGTTGCTAATTGGGGGATGATCTTCCTGATTTTTTTGCCAAAACAAAAGGGACCAACTTTATTTTGATCGTAACTTGCTTACATTTGATGCTAGAATTTTTTTTTATAAAAACAGAAATAAAGCTTTTTAAACACTTTAAAAAAGTTGTAACGTGTTTTTCCCAAGAATGTTTCATTATTTGGATATTTCACATTTAATTATTCTATTTGAAATTTTTCGAATATGAACCTATGTTTCATTAGCTATAACTCTGCTCTTGCTAGGTATAGAGACCTAATATATATACCCATTTGTTCACTTTTTTATAGGCTATAGTTTTGATAAAAATATTTTTTTCGACAAAATGCATAGGTTTTGAGTCATTTGCGAAAAGCCGTCTAAAAACTTGGTTATTTTGTTGAAAAATGAACATATTCACTTGCAAATAACTCGAAAAGTATTAATTTGGTGAAAAAACTCTGTAGGAAAAAAGTTGCTTAAAATTAGTCAGTTTATCTATTTCGGGACTTATCTTGGACATATATTTTTTCACCCCGAGATGGGATGAAAGTCACCCCCAGGGCAAAAGCACACATCGGCATCATATAACTTTTTTTCTTTGACATGTTAGCTATGCGTATGCCAAATTTCATGTCAATCCAAGCGGTTCTTTAAAATTTACAGCAAAAACCGTGAAAGAATGTACTATCATCTTTGACATATATTTCTTCTAAATATTTTTTCCATCTTTAAGTTATTTGTTTGTAAGATTTAATTAATTTCCTTTGTTTACCTTTTATTTCTCTTATATTTCTTACTCGATTGCATGTTAGGTTTCGTTATAATCGCGTATTATGTTCACAAATCATTTTCTTGTGCTGCTTTCTCTGCTGATTTTAGCTCTTTTCTAGATCCCTTCTTAAATTCTGTGTTTCTTGCTTCGTATTTTCTCCATTTTTCACTTAGAATATACTAGCCCCGATATAAAGTATGAATGAAATTAATAACGCCACCGTTAAAGTATGCCTGTTACTATGTAATTATTGTCATTATGAAATCGTTTCTCAACTTTAAACTACAAATTATGGTTAATGCACGCCAGTGAATATCGGCATTCTCGTGTATCTATTACGGGCACCAACTGGTCGAACAGGTGTATTTGGCGCCACCTTCATATGGAATACTCGCGTTTTGATCGTACGTACATGATCATTCAAGGTTAATCGCGGTATTTTTGCAAAAAGTTGTGGTATAATGGGTTTTAAATAATTTGTAAATGGCTTAAACATTCCTACGTTTTAAGGAGCATACTTTGATAAGAAACTCACATGGTAAAACTACACTAATATAAGCTTCAAAATTAACGCATCACCTTAAAATGGGATATTTTCGATGTCTCGTATTTCCTAAACCTGTTGTCCGATTTTAGTGATTTTTTAAAAATGGTATAGCTTCAGATAAGTGTCATTATATACCGGGTGTAAAAATGATAGCTTGTATTTTCCTCAAAGTTTGGAACACCCTGTGGAATATTCTAGCGTATTTAAGATACTGAAATTAAAACTCAATCGTAACCTTATACTTTTTTAACATTTTGCTTTCTGACTCATTCGCTTATGTTGGATAATAAAAAAGTTAGGTACTTTAACAACTAGCAAAGTTCTTCATCAATACAGGGTGTTTCTAAATAAGTGCAACAAACTTTAATGGGTAATTCTGCATAAAAAATAATGGCCATTTGCTTTGTAAACATATGTCCGCAACTGCTTCGTTTCCGAGATACGGGATGTTGAATTTTTTCTTACAAACTGGCGATTTATTTATTTCTCTAAAACCGGTTGAGATATGCAAATAAAATTTGGTAGGTTTTAGGAGGTAGTTATTGCGCATTTTTTGGCATACAATTAAGAATTTTATATTCACCATTGGCGTGGATACGGGCAATATGACCGAGTAATATGACCCGTATGCACGTCAATGGTGAATATAAAATTCTTACTTGTATGTCAAAAAAGTCAACAACGTTTTATTTAAAAAATCCGTCATTTTTTTGCGTATTTGAAAGCGATATAAAAAATTCCATTCCATTCCATTCCAATTCCATTCCATTGCAAAATCCATTCAGACAAAACTTTTACTAAAATAAAACATTTCAGCGAAAACCGTATATTTCTATCTTTAGCCGTTTAGAAGTTATAGGCAGTTAAAGTAACCTCCGAATTCTATCCTACTGCATGGATTTTAATAAAATTTTGGGTCTAGCCTCTACTTATCTCCTATTTCAAAGTCTACCCTATGCCAATGTGTGCTTTTATCTTGGGGGTGGTTCCCACCCCTTCTAAGGGGTGGAAAATTTTTTGGTTAAGATTACCACGGAATTCGCTAGATAACCTAATTCTAAGCAAAAACTGTTCTATATATTTTTTTTGACAACTCGATACTTTTTGAGTTATTCGTGTTTGAAAATTGGCCATTTTCATTGAAACATTCCTTTCGCCTTTTCGAACGGTTTTTTGCGAATACTTTAAAAACTATGCATCTAACTAAAAAAACTATATTAAACATTTTTATAGGTTATAAAAAGACAAAGAGACACTTGCCTTCATAAATCTTCTAGTTATAATACAAAAAGAGATATGGTAGGTGAAATTAGTTTGTTTTTTGATACATTCTCAAAATGGTGTATTCAATTTGAAATAACAGAGAAACGGTCGATTTTAGGTGTACAATGCTACTAATACCCTTTGTAGTGCTTGAAAAGACCTTTCAAAGCAGCTATATTAAAGGTCTATTACATTAAAACTAAGCGAGATATGCTGCAAACACCATTGATAACTAATGTATTTTAAGAAAAAATGAGAAGCAAGTTTAACCCCATCCACCAAAATGTAAATGCATCGTTTCCCTTCTACAAAACCTTTTATTATAGTGTTATTTCTATGTTCAAAAAGGTGGACGGGTTTAAAATGAATGGTTTTTGAAAAATATACGATCAAATTATAGAAAATATAGAGCGCATTTTTAATTTTCTTAAAAATCTTCCTTTTTCTCCTTGTAACTTGAAAATGATAAGATATACAGTAATGAAAAATAAAAAGTAAATTTTTATCTGAAATACATTTTTGTATGGTATCTTTTTTTCGTATCTCTTATCATTTTCGATTTACATGGAGAAAAAGTAAGATTTTTAAGAAAATTTAAAAATGCGCTCTATAATTTCACCTTATTTTTTTTCAAAAACCATCCATTTAAAACCAGTCCAACTTTTTGAACATAGAAATAACGCTATAGTAAAAAGTATTGTATAAAAAAAAAGGATGTATTTAAATTCTGATGGATGAGGGGTTAAATATACTTCTCATATCTTCTTAAAATACATTAAACATAAAATTTTGCAGAATATCTCGCTTAGTTTGAATGTAATCGACATTTAGTATTGCTCATTTTAAAGGCCTGTTCAAGCACTACAAAAGTTATTAGTATCATTGTACACCTAAAATTGACCGTTTCTCTGTTATTTCAAGTTGAATGCACCGATTTGCACATGTAGCAAAAAAACAAACTCTTCCTACCTACCATCTTTGTATTTTAACTAGAAGATTTATGAAGGATTGTGATTTTTTTTATAACTCACAGAAATAATTTATATAGTTTTTTTGTTAGATGCATAGTTTCTAAGTTATCCGCAAAAATCCGTCCGAAAAGGTGTCATTTTTCAATGAAAAGGACAATTTTCAACCACGAATAACTCAAAAAAGTATTGAGTTTTCAAAAAATAATTATAGAACAGTTTTTGCTCAAAATAAGGTTCTCTAGCCTCCTCCGTGGCTATTTTAACCAAAACATTTTTCACCCACGAGAAGGGGTAGGAACCACCCCCAAGATAAAAGCGCACATCGGAATAGGGTAGACTTTGTTTCTTGAGCTATTCCACACTTACTGTGAAAATATTAAGTAAATCGATGTAGTAGGATGGAATTCGGAACCAAATACCCTCATTGACTGCCCTAATAAAATAATTAAAAATAATCCTGTGAAATGGAAGCACTGGATAGCAGATGAAACCTTTCAAATCATTGAGAATAGAAGTAATCTTTGTCAAAGTGGTGTGCATAGTGAAAGGGAAGAAGCTAGTTTAAGAAACCCCAATAAAGAAGTAAAACGAAGATGCAAGGCAGATAAAAACTGTACTATCAAAGTATATGCAAACAAATTGAGAGACGTGATCAGAATAATCAGCCGAGAGATCTATTTAGAAAAATACGCTACTTAACAAGAGACTTCAAAGTCAGAACTTGGGCCATTGAAGACAACACTGGAACTCTGAGAACAAACAGGGGAGATATAGAAGAGACATGGAGATCGCATTGCAGGGACCTATATAAAGATGATCAACGCTAAGAACCTGTTATCCAAATCTCTGACGAGGTAGAAGAACAACCTGAGATACTTGAAAATGAACTAAGACTAGCGATCATTAAGCTCAAATGTAATAAAGCACCAGGTCAAGATATGATACCAGCAGAAATGCTCAAAGCCACAGAAGAAACTGGCGTAAAATTACTTCATCTACTCTGTAACCAAATATGGCATTCTAAACAATGGCCTGAAGCCTGGACAAAATCTAATAACAACAATTCATAAAAAGGCAGCTTCCATAAATGCGACAATTATAGAAATATTTCTCTTATATCACATGCCAGTAAAATAATGCTACATATAATCAATGAGAGCAAACTGGATTTACCAAAGGTAGAGGTACTCGAGAACACCTGTTGAATATAAGACAGATAATCGAAAAATCTAAGGAATTCAATATTCCACTGTAGATATGCTTTATAGCTTATCATTAGGCGTTCGACAGGGTCAAGTGGAGACACTTATGGCGAATACTAAAATAAGTAGGCGTACCCCAACACCTTATTTCGCTTATAACTGAACTATCCGAACACACTACTGGATCAGTTAAAGTGCTTGACACATTTTCAAACGAATTTCATCCAGAACGCGGTGTCAGACAGGGATATATACTATCTCCACAATTATTCAATATATATGGAGAGCATATTATGAGAAGAATACTGGAAGGATGGGAAAAAGACATCTCAATAAATCGTCATAAAATAAACAACCTACATTTCGCGGATGACACCTATTTCTTGCAAATAGTCAAGCAGAGCTGATTGATCTTATATGACGGGTTGAAAACGAAAGTCAAATATTTGGTCTGCAATTAAACATATCAAAGACAAAGATCATGATAGTGGATAGACTACATAACAATCATCCACACATAACCACAATTGATCAGTTTGAAGTTGTGAGCTCATACTTATATTTGGGATCATTAATCACAAACACAGGGTCACTACAGGAAGAAATAAAACGTAGATGTGATCTAGCAAAAGTCACTACAGCAAAAATGACCACAATATGGAAGGACTGTCACATTTGAAGAGCGTTAAAGATGAGGTTGATCAACTGCTTAATATTCCCAATACTGACCTACGGATGTGAATCTTGGACTCTGAGAAATTCGGAAAGAAGAAAGATAGACGCCACTGAAATGTTCTGTTGGAGACGAATGCTATGAATTCCTTGGACCGACCATAGAACAAATAATTCAATTTTAAGAGAGCTAAAAGTTAGCCAACGACTCTAAAGTAAAGTCCATCTCCAACAATTAAAATACTTTGGAGAAGTTATGAGAGCAAACACAGAAAACATGGACAGACTCATTATACAAGGAAAGGTGGAAGGCCGAAGATCACGAGGAAGATCCCAACAAGATGGATCGATCAAATTACAGGAATATGCAAAAGACCTATGCATGAGTTAAAAGAAATGACCAGAGACAGAGAACTTTGGAGACGGACAATACACGACATCACGTCGACCACTACACTTCCTCCGGGGGGTCAGGATTGAAGAGAGAGATTTCATTATAATTAATTATAATAAAAAATATGAAATATTCCGCACTAATATGATGTCAATAAAAGGTTGGTAGATATGCATAAACGACGCTAACATAGAAGTAGTAAAACAGCTCACATAACTGAGTGTACAGATAACTGAGGATGGCAGCCAAGAGGAGGAAATACGAAACGGATAATGCTTGCTAACAAAGCATACTTCCCTCTGTTGCAGGTTTTTGGATCCAAAGACATCCATAGGGAAGTAAAGTTTAAAATACCGGGTGTCTACTTATACTTTCCCCCATTTTAACGGCCTATAACTTCTAAACTCAAGATAGAAATATGCGGTTTTCGCTGAAATGTTTTATTTTGGTAAAAGTTTTGTCTGAATGGATTTTAGAATGGAATGGAATTGGAATGGAATGGATTGGAATTTTTTATATCGCTTTCAAATACGAAAAAAAAATGGCGGATTTTTGAAATAAAACGTTGTTGACTTTTTTTTAATTGAACACCCAGTATATTTTTTTTTGTAAGTTAAAAGAAAGATCATTTACCTAAACAGCGATATAAAGTTTTTCAAAATCGGCTGTCAAATCACTGAGTAATTAATTTTTAAAATGAGAGGTGCAACGTGGATATCACATACCTAAATAACATAATATACTAAGAAAATTGAATTATGTTATATAATTGAATATTACGTTATGTGATTTTCACATTGCATCTCTCATTTTAAAAATTAATTTCTCAGTCATTTGACAACCGATTTTAAAAAATTTTATATCACTGGTTAGGTAAATGACCGTTTTTTCAAGTTTTTATGTAAATGTCCATTTTCTATCTCGGTTTTAAATAAAAAATGGCGGATTTTTTATAAAAAAAACGCTGTTGACTTTTTTTATTAAAACACCCAGTATATTTCCTTGCAATTTGAAAAAACGGTCATTTACCTATCCAGCGATATAAAAATTTTTAAAGGCGGTTGTGTAATGACTGAGCAATTAATTTTTAAAATGAGAGATACAGTGTGGAAATCACATAATATAATCATATAATATCATTTTGCTTAGTTGTTTTTTAGGTATGTGGACTTTATATCGCTGGATAGGTAAATGACCATTTTTCAGTTTGTAAAAAAATACACTGAATGCTCCATTAAAAAAAGGCAACAACGTTTTTTTCAAAACTCCGCCATTTTTTTTCGTATTTGAAAGAGATATAAAAAATTCAATCCATTCAGACAAAACTTTTACTAAAAACAAAATATTTCAGCGAAAACCGCATATTTCTATCTTGAGCCGTTTAGAAGTTATAGGCAGTTAAAATGGGGGAAAATATAAGTGGACACCCGGTATATAAAACCACAATATGAACCAATGGCAACATATTATGCCGTAGAAATATGAATCAAGACTGAAAAAACAATAAACCTAATTAACACTTTTGAAAAAAGTTATCAAAAAGGATAATGGGACCTATTGGCGACTATGGAGCTATATGGAGAATAAGGTTCAACCACGATTTATACCAATATTACAAAGCAAATTATGCAAAAATACAAAGGTTGCACTGGGCAGGTCACCTTATACGAATGTATACCGAAGAACGCTTAGTAGACTAATAAGAATCTGTTTTTAGGTAGATGTGAGAGGTGGCATTCAGATTTTTGCGGATAAAGTTAGGTGATAACTTCGTTAATAATAATTGATTTATGCTCCTTCTCAAATATGCCCGGAACATTAATAAAAAAAAATAAAATATTTAAAAATTTCAAAAAATTTCGTTTTTTTCAATTTTTTTTGCTTATAACTTTAAAACGATTCATTTTGGAACAAAGTCGTATAGGAATAAAACAAAGATAATTAAATTTTCTATCAGATACGATTGGCTAAAAATATCTTAATTTATCACCCTTGCTGCAAAATAGCAATAAATATAAAATAAGGGGCAAAACAAGCCTGTCTTTATTCAATGATTTTCCATCACTTAGGTTACACCTGGAACCTTCCTAATCCGCTTAGAAAGTTTTTGTAATGTGCTAAAACCGTACACCAAATTTCATTAAATTTGACTTACTAGATTTTGAATATAGTCCTGTCGCCAGGGGGGGTACAACGGCCTCGTTAATTCAGATGGACTTACTCAAGTTTTTTTTATGTATTTTCACCCGTAGAACACGAATTTTTTGGGTAACAGTTGATCCGGATGTCGATAAGATTGTTATAGACCAAGAACTTGAGGAATCAAATAACAGCGATTTTTGGCAAAACAAAACAATATTTTGTATTTTTTGGGCCATTTTAAGTAAAAAATATTTCTACAAGTTTTTTCGTAGGATGCACAGTTTTCGAGATAAACGCGGTTGAACTTTAAAAAAATCGAAAAATTGCAATTTTTGAACCCGAATAACTTTTGATTAAAAAACAAAATAGCAAGTCTGCTTACCGTATTTGAAAGTTTAAGTCAAATTATATCGGTTTTGATTATTTGCATTGGTAAAAATTTATTTTTTTATTGTTTAACAAAGCTATAAACACGTAGGGTTTCCCGTGCTTTTACATTCGTTTTAACGCATGTAACGTAGAAATAGTCTTGATTGCACTAGTACCTATTCTACCTACTCGTTCGATTTTAAATGATAAATCATAGAAACATCACTCACGCACTAGTTGTTTGTAGCTTTGTTTAACAATAACACAATAAATTTTTAGCAATGCAAATAATCAAAACCGACATAATTTGACTTGAACTTTCAAAGGCGCTAAGCAGAATTGCTATTTTATTTTTTAATCAAAAGTTATTCGGGTTTAAAAATTGCAGTTTTTCGATTTTTTGAAAGTTCAACCGCGTTTATCTCGAAAACTGTGCATCCTACTAAAAAACTTGTAGAAATATTTTTTGCTTAAAATGACCCAAAAAATACAAAATATTGTTTTGTTTTGCCAAAAATCGCTGTTATTTGATTCCTCAAGTTCTTGGTCTATAACAATCTTATCGACATCCGGATCAACTGTTACCCAAAAAATTCGTGTTCTACGGGTCAAAATACATAAAAAAAACTTGGGTAAGTCCATCTGAATTAACGAGGCCGTTGTACCCCCCCTGGCGACAGGACTAATAATAATTTTGCAATCTAAACTTTTTTTAAAAAATTAAAATTTTTTAAAATCTTGCACAACAAAAACTAGGCCATACAAAGATTTTTAAATTTTTTTTGCATATAAAGAAGCACTCTACCTATTTAATGCACTTTACAGAATTGAAATCGGATTGTTAAAGCAGCCTCAGCAATGTTTTAAAATTATAAACAATTTTTTGGCTTATAAACAAATTAGTCCTGTGGCCAGGAGGGGGTGCTACGGGCTCCTTTATTTAGATGGACTTACCCAAGATTTTTATGTATTTTTGACCCGTAGAAGACGATTTTTTTGGGTAACAGTTGATCCGGATGTCGATAAGATTGTTATAAACAAAGAACTTGAGGAATTACATAACATTGATTTTTCGCAAAATACATTTTTTTTGTATTTCTTGGGTAATTCTAAGCAAAAAATGTTCTTACAAATTTTTTCGTAGGATGCATAATTTTCGAGATAAACGCAGTGAAACTTTCAAAAATTCGAAAAATTGCAATTTTTGAACGCGAATAAGTTTTGATTAAAAAATGAAATAGCAATTCTGCTGACAGCATTTGAAGGTCAAATCATACCGGTTTTAATTATTTGCATTGCTAAAAATTAATTTTTTTATTATTAAACAAAGCTATCTGTTTATGAGCCAAAAAATTGTTTATAAGTTTAAAATATTGCTGAGGCCCCTTAAATAATCCGATTTTAATTTTGTAAAGTGTATTAGATAGGTAGAGCACCTTTTTATACGCAAAATAATTAGACAACTTCTAAATGGTCTACTTTTTGTTCAGAAAGGTTTTAAAAAATTTGAACTTTTTTAAAGACCTTTAGATTGCAAATTTATTATGCAAAATCTATTAGGTCGATTTTAATGAAATTTGGTACGCGGTTTAAGTATGTTACAAATAATTTTCTAAGCGAATTACTAAGGTTCTAAGTGCCACCAAAGTGGCTAAAAACATTGAATAACAACAGGCGTATTTTGCCCCCTTATTTTATATTTATTGCTATATTGCAGGAAAGATAATACGTTAAGACATTTTTGACCACTCTTATATCATACAAAATTCAATTATCTTTATTTTATTTCTCTACGACTTTGTTCTAAAACGAATCGTTTTAAAGTTATAAGCAAAGAAAGCAGAAAAAATCGACGTTTTTCGAAATTCTTAAATATTTTAATTTTTTTATTAATGTTCCGGGCATATTTGAGAAGGAGCATTAGTCAATTATTATTACTGAAGGTGTCACCTAATTTTATCTGCAAAAATCCGAATGCCACCTTTCACATCCAAAAATAGACGTTTTTTCACAGATCCTTACTGGTCTATGGTAGAACGCTTAGCGGAACTATGGTGGGACGTCGACCAGTAGGAAAACCAAGGAAGAGAGAGAGAGAGAGAGAAAGAGAAAGAGAGAGAGAGAAAGAGAGAGAGAGAGAGAGAGAGAGAAAGAGAGAGAAAGAGAGAGAAAGAGAGAGAAAGAGAGAGAAAGAGAGAGAAAGAGAGAGAAATGTATAGGTTTTATTTATAATTACCTGAAATGTTTACATTCATGTAACGGACTCGCCTTTTTGAGTAAATTAACTCTTCCATATATTTCACGTATCATGACGATTTTTCATTTTACTTTTGAGAAGAATTAACACAACGTCACTATAAAAACGTTGTTTCAAAATTGTCCATAATGGATTCATTCTACAAAAATGTTCCTCACTCTGATTACATTTAATATTCGTTTCATACGTTAAAAATCTTATAACAACTTGGGAGGAATAGAAATAAAGATAAATAAAATGATGTTTTGTGCTCGAGTGAATTTTATTGCACCGCGATCTGTCCTATTAAGTGCTATATTGGCTTTCCAATTTCATTTTAGCGATCAGTCTCTTCTTAAGAAAACCTAATTTTGAGGAATAAGTTCGTTTCTGAAAGAATTCTTGGGAAATTTCAATCACGGGTCTTTCAGTTTCTTTCTTTTTTTTGGGAAGATGGAAACTTTGATGTCAAAGCCTTATAATTAAAAGCATCTTTAATATGCTCTAGGTATATTCACATTAGTTTTAAAAATGTATTTTACATTGATGTAACTGAGTATGTAGTTGTTCACAACCTTTTTTATTTTGCAAGCTTCATATCGACGGTTGAAAGGTAAAAGGTTGTAACGCACAAACTAACTTTTTTCAAAAAGTATAAAAAACGTTACATGTCAGTAATTTGATGAGGAATTAACCTAATAATTTTTTTCATTAATTTGTGGATCTTCAACTGATCATATTAGATAAAAGCTGAAATATCAAAAAAAACGCTGTTTCGAAACTATTAATTATTATCGCTGTACAAAAACCTAGGTGAATTTTTTGAACTACTTGAAATTACTTTTAAGCTTTAGTTGGTCCAGAGAAATAAGATTTTTCTCGTGGTACATCCCCCTCTAGGCCGAAACCAATTTTTTTTATTAGTAGATCTATATTAATAATATGTTTCCTGCAGCTGATTTTGATGATATACTTAGTTATAAACAAACTTTGTTCAAACTTCATTTAATGAAGATTAAAAAACGGTAAATTTTTGCTTTTTTCATCTACTACTAAAAAGTGAAGCATTCTAAACAAATTTGAGAATAAGAAACTCATAAATCATATAAAATCTTTAATATGGCGTTATCTGAATATGTCTATTCTTATTTGTTGCTTAGAAAATTGTAAAATAAATCATAAATTTTAAGATTTTATAAATGTTCAAAACCTATGTAAAATTTAAAATCTTCTTATTACACGAAATGCTGGGACTTCTTGTGATTGAATTATATTTAAAATTTCAAAGCAATTGGTCAAATACTTTAAAAGTTATTTAATTTGTTTATCCCAAATTCATTTTTTTGCAACACTATAAGTCAGAAAATTATGAGGTTAGAGTAATACTTCGGACAAATTATGAAAGAAGAATATTTGTACTACTAACCTAATTAAAAAAAAAGGACAAAAAATTTTAAACAGTGTAAAATTATTTTGCAAAAACATGTCGATTTTCTGCTTACTTATAATCAATTAAAATAACTTTTTAACCATTACCCGTAGACAAATTATTTGTTCACACTTATAAACACTGAATTTTTATACATATTTAGAAAGAAAACAATTGTCCTAGGACAATTAGGGCCTATATTAGCCCTCCCCCCTTTTTTTTTTAATTAACATGTTCTTGCAAAACAATTTTGAAATATTTAGAATTATTTTTTGTCATTTTTTTATAATTAAATTAATAGCGTAAATCTTCTTCTTTCATAAACTATCGAAAGTATTACTGTAACTTCATCATTTTCTGACTTATGGTGTTGCAAAAAAAATTAATTTGGGAAAACAAATTAAATAAGTTTTAAACTATTTGACCAATTGCTTTAAACTTTAGGGTATGACTTAAGCACCAGAAGTCTTAGCATTCCGTGTAATAAGAAAATTTTAAGTTAATTTTTACATAAGTTATGAATATTTACACGAGCTAAAAAATTATGATTTATTTTGCAAGTTTCTAAGCAACCAATTAGGATAGACATATTCAGCGAACGCCATATTGAAGTTATTTATACGATTTATGATTTTCTTGCTCTCAAATTTGTTTAAAATGCTTAACTTTTCGGTATTAGACGAAAAAAAAGCGAAAATTTACCGTTTTTTTATCTCCATTTGTTTATAACTACGTATATCATTAAAATCGGCAGCAAGAAATATATAGGTTATTATTATAGATGTCCATACCATTCAAAAAATTTGGTTTCGGCCTAAAGGGGGTTTTGTCACCAACAGGATATTTTTTTCCTTATTTCCCTGAACTAAATGTTTTATGTTTTAATTTTATTCAACAAATATACAAAACTGTTAAATAGCAGTAATAAACCCAGTTTCTACCATCGAATCAATGCGATTATATTATATGTTATTCCGACCATGTCTAACAGTTCTCCAAAGAAAGCCTCGTGTCAGGCGATATCTCTATTTTAGCGACCGTTTACATGACGTCTATCGAACGGTCTCTTTCTCGTAATTTTTCATCTGAAAACACGATTATGGACACTTTGTATGCCACGCGAGTCACTAAAGGAGTTGACTTTTCATACAGTAACGACTTCCAACGTGAGCCCTTAAGATTTATGGCCGTTTGGTAAAAAAATATTTAGGAGATATGTTCTGTTTAGATTACAGTGGTATTACATAATAATAATATCTATGTATTAGATTATCAATTAATTTTTAAATATGCTTCAATATACAGTCCTAGTCAAAAGTCCCATTCCCCCTCGTATCTTTTGAACTCGTATACTTATTAAACACTCATACAGAAGTTAAAACTTCAAATTGTATACTGGTATAAAATCGTTTATTAAAAAACTATCTAAAATGTCATCCAGATGGATTGCAAAACGTTTTCGTTCTAATTCAGAACATCTTCAGTGCCTAGAATGAAGTATTTCCACGTTGGCTTAAAGCAAAAGGATTGAAATTGTGACTTAAAAAGAAAAAACATGTGGGAATACTTACATTCTGCTGAGTAGCTGGAACTAGCACACTATTTAAAGTGGTAACCCCATAATATTTGGTTTACGTATTATATTTTAATAAAATATGGTGACTAAAAGTCGATGTTGTGATCCTATCTGATCCTGATCTCTATACTCATAACAGGCTTGAAGTCGTTGCTCACATACTCATTATCTCTTCATTAGTCAATTTTCTTAACAGTGGAGCAGGAGTCAGTGTACTCGTTTCCATTTGACAATTTCGTAAATCTTTTTATCTTCAAAGTTTAGGTTTGGTGGTTTAAAGATTCTGATAGAGTCACTTTCAGATATTGCCTGCTTTGACTCCATGATACGCCTAACGCCCAGCTCTCGGATATGGTTTCTTTCATCAGTTACGACAGCCAAAAGTATATTTTCGGGATGGGCAAAGTAAGCATTCCGTTGTAAAACGGGATCAACCTGTTGAAGAAGCTCTTCTGGTAAGTACCTTGTAGATTCAATGATTTTGTAAACATGTCTAGGCTCATCTGTGAATTAGTGGTTTATTTTTATAGCAAACCACATAGGCATATAATATTTTGAGATTGGATGTGACAATCTCTCTCAGATTTTCAGAAGGTCTTGACACACTGATATAGAAGCCGTCTTAAATGTGACATTGGGCCAAGATCACGTACTACAAAGTCTTCTGAACAATGTCCTGAATTGATGACTTGTTATATCTAAAGCAGGTACAAACGGCTCTTGCTAAGAATACGCTTGTCAACTTTTGGAATCTCACAATCAATAGGATTAGAATCAACCACCAGTAGTCTTTCATATTCAGGTAGGGCCTTTCCAATCGGTCCCGAATATCCTATTGGGCCTGTTTTATTTCCATCTGAGTGTTGGAAAAGGTGGCTAAATGGCAGTAAGTTGTAATGGAGAAGCCAAATAATCCATTGTAGAGGTCTTTCTTCATGTATCTCTATTTGTGGCTGCGCGCGCTTCGCTGGCATTTTTCACTTTCCCCTCGCATCTTGGTCGTCTGCTGTTTTTGACGAAGCTGCGCGACCGAATTCCACTTGAATATCAAAGTTTATCTTATATGCTTGAATTTTAAATATATTTTTGTCATATAATTAAACTATAGCATCTCTAAAAGTCGTATAATTAAATTTTACTAAACAGTCAAACTTTAAAGTTTTTTCAAAAACTCCTAATTGTACACATTTTATGTTATCTAACAATAAAACACTGAAAACGTTTGTTTTCTATACTTCCACAAAATTTATTATAACTAAGTGACTACAGCTGTTTCGGCGGAGTGCCTTTCTCAAGTGATACAGTTTACAATGTGTTTGCCTTTTAAGTCTTCAACTGAAGAGGTTGAGGAGTGGGGAGCTGTTTGTCTCGAGTTGGTCATTAAGAATTATATCTGTATTTTTCAGTTTATTAATTTCCATAGATTCTAAAAAAGATAGCTTAAGGCCTTTATTTTGAATATGTAAAATTTGAAACTCTTCATTGAAAGAATGATTATGATCTAGAAGGTGAAGTGCGTATGTAGAAGTGTCTGTTTTTCTATTGTTGAATGCCCTTTTGTGTTCTGCTATCCGTTTGTCAAAAGTTCTGCCAGTTTGACCGATGTACGTTTTCGGACAGTCACCACAAGTTAGTTTGTACACACCACTCTGTAGTTGCTTTCTCTTTCGTCTTTTATTGTTCTTAATATATTTGCTTAAGTTGTTGTTAGTTCTGAAAGCTGGTGTTATTCCTTTCTTTTTTATGTATCTGGCTATCTTTGTTGTTATCTTGCCAGTATATGTGAGAGAGCAGAAGGTACTGGGTTCTTTCTGTGGTGGTGGATACACTAATTTCAGGGCTTTCTTATGGAGTTTTTGGTTTAAAATTTTGTTAACTGTTTGTTCGTTATAGCCGTTGTTTGTTGCTATTTGTTTAATGATGTTTAGTTCTATCTCGAAGTTATTTTTTGTCATCGGAATTTCTGTCAGTCTATGTATCATGCTATGGTAGGCTGCTAATTTGTGTTGTGTAGGATGGGATGATGAATTGTGTATAGTTGTGTCAGTATGGGTAGGTTTATGGTATACGGAGAACTCATGTTTGTTGTGTAGTCTGGAAATCGTTACATCTAGAAAGTTTATGGAGTTATTCTGTTCTGTTTCTATTGTAAACTCAATATTATTATGAAGTGAATTAATATATGATAGAAATTGGTCAAGTTGTCTGTTAGTACCTGTAAAGCATACTAGTATATCATCCACGTATCTCCACCAATATAAGAACTGTTTAAATACGGGATGTTTAGAAATTGTTGTTTCAAGTTGGTTCATAAATATATCTGATAGCAATGGGCTTAGAGGGTTACCCATAATAAGTCCTGCACTGTTGTTTGTGTATATTTGATTATTGAATTCAAAGTAGTCTTGATTTATGCAAATTTCAAGAAGGTGTAAAATTTCAGATGCAATGATCGGATTTGTACTATTATGGTCTAAAAGATTTTTAACTAAAACAAAAGTTTCTGTAGGAGGAACACTAGGAAAAAGATTTTTTACGTCAAATGAAATTAGTCTGGAGTTGTTGGGCAATTGAAAATGTTGTATTTTATTAACTAGTTCTAGTGTATTTTTTACGGTGAATTTAGGTGAAAATTTAGTGTATTCTGTAATAATATCTGATAGTTTTTTTGAAAGTTTATATGACGGAGCTGTATAAAAAGAAACTACAGGTCTTATTGGGTGGTCAGGTTTGTGTAGTTTAATAAAAGAGTATAATTTAGGAGGTTGTGGGTTCATAATATTAAGGTATTTCTGTTCTGTGGTCAACTACAGAGTGGTGTGTACAAACTAACTTGTGGTGACTGTCCGAAAACGTACATCGGTCAAACTGGCAGAACTTTTGACAAACGGATAGCAGAACACAAAAGGGCATTCAACAATAGAAAAACAGACACTTCTACATACGCACTTCACCTTCTAGATCATAATCATTCTTTCAATGAAGAGTTTCAAATTTTACATATTCAAAATAAAGGCCTTAAGCTATCTTTTTTAGAATCTATGGAAATTAATAAACTGAAAAATACAGATATAATTCTGAATGACCAACTCGAGACAAACAGCTCCCCACTCCTCAACCTCTTCAGTTGAAGACTTAAAAGGCAAACACATTGTAAACTGTATCACTTGAGAAAGGCACTCCGCCGAAACAGCTGTAGTCACTTAGTTATAATAAATTTTGTGGAAGTATAGAAAACAAACGTTTTCAGTGTTTTATTGTTAGATAAAATGAACTTCCATCAAGTAACGGTCGAATCCATCAATTATTTTATGTTATGTTGCGCGACCGGAAGATATGAAACAAGTGACAAGTGTATAATAAATGCATATATAATATATTGATTTTACATACTTTTACTAGTTAACTCATGGTATAGGAACGCAATTAATACCATCTGGCCTTTTAAAGAATATTATATGAAAAATTAAGGTTTTTCACAATTTTTTGCTAACTTCGATGGCATTGCGCGACCGGAAGACATATTAATAAAAAAATAATAATTAGTGCTTTTTTCACGTCTATACCAATGGCAACTTTTGTGCACTACAGCGATCTGAAATAAAAAGAATGTGTGTGTACTTTGTACGCACGTAAGAAGTTATACTTCTATTATATGATTTAAACGAAATTAATATACTTTTTATTTATATTTTGTTTAAATATTAAACTAATTTATGCTTACTACTTCTCAAACATTTTTATTAGAACAGTGCCAAAAATTAAAATAATAAAAGAATAAAACACACACAAACACATTAAACAAGCCACAAATGATGTCTGAACATTAATTGTCGAAAATTTTTTTAACTAAATACGTATTTTCTGAAAATACAATTATATAATATACTTACAATCATAAAAAAAAAAAAAAAAAAAAAAAAAAAAGAAAGTTTCTATTGGGACTCGAACCAGCGCTGATAAGAGCGGTTGGTATTGGAATTCATTCGCCTTCTCCGCTTAGCCACGGACACTATGTGTCATTATTTACGAAGATCGACTAACTAAACGGATTAAACTTGTGATATTTTGATATTTTGAAAATTGAACAAATTATTTTAATTTTGAATTGAAATGATTTAGGATTGAAAAAATACAACAAAACATAGAGTAAAAAAACAATATATTAGGTGAATATTGATAGAAATTTTGATGGTAATCAAATTATATAAATAAAAGTATTACATACTATGTATTTTGGCAGATCAAATAAGTAGGTTTATACCCATGATACATTAACAATTATTACGTACCTGTTGCTTTTAAAAACTATTTAAAAGTCACTACAATATTATAAACTTTTTTGTTTCTGTCCTCACAACAATAAAACTAATATATTATACATTTGTTTATCTTTACCTTTACCTCCAAACCACAGCTGCCATATCGGATAATTTTTGACATGTCATTTGAACATCCAATCAGAACAAAGTTATAATGCGCATGCGCCGGGCTGATAGGTTTTAACATATAAAAAAATCACCCTCTATCGCCGGTAAAGAAGTATAACTTCAAAAAAAAGTTTTTTTCGAACCACGCTATCTAGTATACCTCACAATTTATTAATCCAGTAAAAAGTTAAAGATAAAAAAGTTATGAAATATACCCAGAACGGACGCCTATGACCAGTACTAGCAATTCGCAATTGATGGAGTCGATTTATCTCTGGAAGATAAAGAGGCGTACCAGTTTTCTTTTTTCTAAACAGAAGCCTTCTGAACGTACTTAAAAAAACTAATTACAAGATTTCTAGCTCCCTTATCTGAGGAATCTCAGGTCTTCGTTTGTCAGGAGAATTTCTGGACACCCTGTATATAACGGGCAGACAGGCAGACATGTATAATTCAAAGTTGTCACATTTTAAGGTAAAATGGGTGAAAGCAGTAAAATGAATGAAAATGGAAGTTCATTAAAAGATCAATTAATAGATTTGAAAGAAGCTGACGATAAAAGAAAAACGACAAGAGCTTCTCTCTATCATTTAATTAAATGATAATTAAATAATATAAATATAAATAATATAAATTTTACAGTAAAACGTAGATAATAAAATTTCATTACTAATATTTTTACAAAAATTTATAAAGACTATTAAATTTCTTAGATCAGTATTATGCAAGAAATATCATATCGGGGATGCATTAATTATAACTTTACGAGATATAAAATTATTATGAAGCATAAAATAAAACAGAATTTAATGTCTTTATTGGGAAAAACTGAATAATAAATGAAATCTCGTTTACGTTATAATATTACCATAAGCTTTTTCTGGATTTACTCGCACATAAATAGGAATTACTAAAATTAACTTTAAATTTTGTGATTCTTTATGATAAAAAGATTTGTTATCAGTAAAGCCCAATCACATATTATCATTATTTGTCTGAAAGATTATTTTAAAATTTATTTCATATAGTCTTATCAGAAATCCTCGTAGGAAGTCTGAGTTTGAAGTTAGATTTGACATGTTGCTGTGATCCTGGTTATAAAAACCACAAACAAGTAGTTTATATTAAGAAAGGGGGTAATTACAAGTAAATATCAGCTCAGATTAAAGTCTGCAACTCAGTGATAGGCTCATAAAATTCTCAAACGAATAGCAAATCAAATTATAAGCACTTAACTTCCAGTAAGCAGTCAAATTGTCGTACTTTTTACTATAACATTTCAAATATGTTAAAAACCCGTACTACTCCGCTATATTAGCTAACGATCTGCACTCGATGGACACCAATACATGAATGAATACTTTTATTTCTATCGAAAACCGATAAAAATTAAAAATACTGAATATACTGAATACTGAAAACTGAAAAATACCTTGTTCAACAATTTTCAGAAAACTATCGAATGACACCAAACACGACCCCCACACCCCTCCCCCTGGAGGTGTGGTAGAAGGTAACTTTAAAATCTTAAATAGAAACCCCCAGTTTATACTGCAGATTTAAAGTCCTTACCTAATAATAAGCAACTTTTATTCGAGATATTTTTTCGAATTGTAGATAGATGGCGCTATAATCGGAAAAAACCATTTAGCGTGATACCATAAATTATAGGTAAATTATAGAAACGGTTTAATGTCTCGAGACATTCACTTCCAAATAAAAACCCAAAAACAGGTGTGTAATATTTTCGAAATACCTACCTATCAAATGATATCAAACAAGACCCCCCACTCTACACCCTGGAGGTGCGGTGGGGTAACTCTAAAATCCTAAGTAGGGACCCCCGTTTTTTATTGCAATTTTATTGCATTTATTCGAAACATGTTTTAGAATTGTTGAGAGATGGCGCTAATAAATCGTATTTTTCCTATTATAGCGCCATCGATCAACAATAAAAAATGTTTCGAACAAATTATTTTTTCATGAGGAATCCAAATCTGCAATAAAAAAAATGGTGGCTCATGTTTGGTGTTATTCGATAGGTTTTTGAAAAATATTATACACGTATTTTTCATTGGGCAGTATATTTCTCGAGATATTAGACCTTTTCCATAATTTATTTACCTAGGTATCACGATATAGTTATTTTCCTAACAAGTGCAGAAAGTCATTATTTTCCGCACACGACTGCAGTTTGCCGAACGATGCGAAGCGGGAGTTCGGCAAGCAGTCGAGTTCGGAAAAGAGACTTTCTGCAAGAGTTAGGAACAATATTTTTTCTAAGAGTCTTTAAAAAATTACCAAATCTTAATCAATTACTTTAATTAATATAAAAATACATACACAAATTAATTCTTTGACAAGGTTGTCAAAACCAAACTTTCAATATAATTAGTTAGCATGACGACGATCTTGGTTTCCATGACAATGATTCAAAACGACTGTTATTGTCTACCGATTTGGCTTTCGAATATTATGTCAAAATAATTTTATTTCATCGAATTGTCGCGTTAATTTCATTAAAACAGGAACACAATAAGATATATTTGAAATAAATTAGTAAATAATACCTAAATATTAGTTTATTGCATGTATTATAATTACTTTAAGGCCATATTAACATAATATCTAAATTAACACGCCTGCGGAAAAGTAAAAACCGCGTGCGGAAAAGTAACACGCGTGCGGAAAAGTAACACGCGTGCGAAAAAGTGAAACTTTCTAAACTAAAATGCGTGCGCGAAAGTAGACATTTTTGCACGCTCGTAGAAAATAGTATATTGTGCAACAAGTGCAGAAAGGTACTAATTTCTCACGAGTTTGAAAAGTTGCGGTACGAGCGCAAGCGAGTGCCGAAATTCAAACGAGTGAGAAATTACCTTTCTGCACGTGTTTCACACTATACTTTTTCTACAAGCACAGTTTTTCCTAAAAATAAAAATCACAATTTCCAAACGGCGATTAATTATAATAGGTACCTATGTGATAAATTTTAAACTGTATTTAATTAATACCTACTAATCAATTTAAATTCCTTATACCTAAATAAATTGCACAGAAATCAGTTAAAAAATTAATGCACTGCCTTAATTTGTTTAAATTTAAACAATTATTACACATTATTGACATTATATTTATGCAGTCACGGATTTACACAAAACCTACTTCATTCGACGTCTCTTGCACAGGTTGCTAAATCCTTATTGGTTATTTGATAATTATAAAATGTTTAATAAGAATAAAATTGTAAAATAAAATAGTTGTAACATCCATAATTTAGTTTCTATGCTATAGTTAAATATAATAATTTTCTTATAGGTTATATATTTGTCTAAAGTTTAACCACGGATGTAAACAGAATATAACGTTACTCAGAATGCGGTAGTCCACGGATGTAAACAGAATATAACGTTACTCAGAATGAGGTAGTCAACTGTGCAGAAAAGAACTTTGCGGCACAGAAACGTCACATTGCGGCACAGAAACGTCACTTTTCTGCACACTAATGTCAAATATCTTATACTGTGAGAAAATATCAAGTTTGCTAACATAAAACCGTGCAGAAAAGTGCACTTTGAATAGTGGTTGTAGAAAAAATAGTTTTTCGGATTATAACGACATGTGTTCACAATTCGAAAAAATGTTTTGAATAAAAGTTGCTTAGTTTTACGTAGTGAATCCAAATCTGCAATAAAAACTGGGGGTTTCTATTTAAGATTTTAAAATTAACCCCCACCCTACCTCCCGGGGTGGAGTGGGGGGACGTGTTTGGTGTCATTTGAGAGATTTTTAAAAATTATTGAACAAGTATTTTTCAGTTGTTCGATCGGATGTTGACTTCGCGAAACATTCGACTACTCCGATATTTTTGGGACACCTCGTATAAATAAAACTACAATACGACATATTCACAGTCCGAATTTTTAAATTATTAGTAAGTGTGTAAAGTTAAAACTAAAATTACATAATACTTACTCTCTTTCGGTAGCTTATCTGAAACAAGAGACTTTTATTAAAGAACAGGAATGATTAAAAAAGTATATTCAGTCTCGTTCGAACGTTCGGACAGTAAAGTCGTTATCGTAGGTAACCATTAGTTTATAATTGCTTTTTAATTTCACAAGTTTTTGTTAGTGAAGTGCAAAACAACACATCTATTAATCATTGGGTGATGATAGATTTTGTTATCATTGGATGATAACAAATTTAGTGAGTACCTATTTAATTTACCTACTTCATAATATTTAACATGTCACAGAACGTCAATAACCCTACTAAATCGTATTCAGCGGCGTTAGCCCAGAACTCGAATCTACTACCAAACAGAGATCAAGCCATATTATTTACATCAATAGATGGTTTTAAAATACAAGACTATCTCCTACAGATTGGACCAATAGTGAACCCACATAATATAATATATTGTTCACGCATCTCTAACAATCGAGTATGCATATACTTGAGGGATAAAACATTGTCGACGATTTTCTAAAAAATAAAGGAATTATCACAATTAATAACACTCCTATAGTTGCTCGAAGGTTAATTACCCCATCAGATAGGTTGCTAATATCTAATGCAAGCCCCACAATTTCTAATGAGGAAATCACAGGAAGTTTACAAAATCTAGGCTTAACATTATTATCGCCAATGATACAACTGAGAATTGGAGCTACTGACCCAGCTTACAGCCATATACTTAGTTTTAGAAGACAAATTTACATCTCGCCTCCAGAAAATGCATCTTTACCGGAATACATTGATATAGAATAAGATGGAATAGTAAAGAGGTTATATTTAACACTAGACAGCCATAACTGTTTCAAATGCAAGCAGGCAGGATACAATGCTTTACAATGCACTGCCTCATTTCCACCACCTATGAATATAATACCTACAGGAAGCAATAATCAATCAGACAACATAACTCAGGCCCAGAATTCAGCACTTTCTATTTCTGACACCACTACCGCTTCTTCTTCCAATAATACACAACCCATCAAAGACCACAGTTCACTAATAAAAACTTACCCCTAGATATGTCTAAGCTATCTACGACACAAAATCCAGAACTATCAAACTCACCCCTCTCCCAAACTTTAAATACCCCTATGAATCTTGAGACAAACAAAACTATTTTGGTGGACAATACAAAGTCCGATCATCCCTCAACACAAAATAACTCACAAAAACGTACCGCTTCTGCTGTTTCTTCTCCTACTTCTGAGGATGTCCAATTCGCAACTCCAACTATAACACAAAATAAGAAAAAGAGCAAAACAGAAAAAAACCTGAACAAAACATAAAGTTTTCAGACAATACTAAAACATATATAGATAATCACTCGCCTCCTTTTTGCCTCAGCAGTCAGCAAGTTGAAAGTCTACTAGAAAATTGCTACGGCTGCTCTGATGTAGTAATGGTAGCGAAGGATTATAACTCTGACATCGTAGCTATTATCACTATGTTGGATGAAATTCACCCACATTTAAAAGACAGAACAACAAAATATCGCTGCACTAAATTGAGAAAAAAATTAGCTGTACAAATTAATTTACCACTTAATTTAACGAATTTGGATTCTGAAAGTGATTCATCCACTTTTTAATTTTTGTTTTCAATAATAAAATATAATCATTATGTATAACAAAATTTTACAGTGGAATTTAAATAGTTTTAAAACTCGTTTACCTATGTTACAGTTGTTAATCAATAAATACACACCACAAATTATTTGTCTTCAAGAAACTAATTTTAAAGATTCCACCTGCATGAATCTAAAATCTTTTAATTCATATTTTAAAAATAGGGATAATGCTGGTCACGCTTTAGGTGGCGTTGCCATTTAAGTAAAAGAACAAATAATATCCAAAGAAATTCCTCTAAGCACAAATCTGGAAGCTGTAGCTGTACAAATTGGTACAACACAAAAAGTTAACATAGGTATGTAATATATATATATATATATATATATATATATATATATATATATATATATATATATATATATATATATATATACACCTCCAAATTATAACCTAGAAGAACAACATCTTGTAAACCTAATAAATCAGGTACCTAATCCAAAATTTATACTGGGAGATCTAAATGGGCATAACACTAACTGGGGTTCCTTTAAAACTACATCTACCGGAAAAAAGATTGAAAATATAGTGAACACGTTAAATCTTGCAATACTAAACGATGGTAGTACCTTAAGCTTATCGATAGGGACATTTTCTTCTACAGATATCTCACTTTGTACGCCCACTCTTCAAATAAATCACAATTGGTACGTAGAAAAAGACTTATATGGGAGTGATCACTAGCCGATTTTAATAGAAAAACACTTGATTAAATCTACACCAGTTAAGCCTGATCCGAGATGGAGGTTAGACAAAGCTGACTGGGGCCTTTTTCAAGAAATTATCCGTAGTGAATCTTCAATGATTTGTTTAGATAATAAAAAGCAATAGGAAAAACAAAGTTCATTGAAAGAGATAAAGTTACTCCCTGGTGGAATGAAGAATGTAGAGAAGCTATTAAACTAAGTAAAAAAGCTCTTCAAAAGTACAAAAGACACAAAAATCTAGAAAATTTAATGGAACTTAAAAGGAGTAGGGCTAGAGCCAAACTGGTTACCACAAGATCTAAAAGACAATCCTGGATAAAATATGTAGAAACGATAAATAATTACACACCTGTATCAAAAGTTTGGAGGAAAATAAAGAAGATAACAGGCTCGAGTTCATATCAAGGAATAGATTCATTAGAATTAGACAATAAATCATCTACAACAGACCATACAGAAATCGTAGAAAAAATAGCCGAAACATTCCAGTTAACATCCTCAAATTCTATTTATGATAAAGATTTCCTAACATATAAAGAACAAAAAGAAAGTATTCCTATCAACATAGTAAGCAATAATGAACCTATAAATGTACTTATCACAATCAGAGAAATAAGAGAGGTGTTAGATTCTTTAAAGGACACATCTCCAGGTCCGGATGACATTCCAGCTTCTTTTCTGAAACACCTACCTGAAGAAGCTTTAGAAATTTTATTAAAAATATACAATCGTATATGGACTAAACATGAATTTCCCAGACTATGGAAATCCTCTATAACTATTCCCATCTTAAAACCTAATAAACCACGAAACAAAGCAGATTCTTATCGTCCTGTCTCTCTAACTTGTGTCATGTGTAAGCTTTTAGAAAAAATTATAAATAAACGTTTATTGTGGTGTCTGGAAGAAAACAACCATCTGATTAATGAACAATCTGGATTTCGTCCTTTAAAATCGGCCACCGACAACTTAGTAGATCTAGAAACGCATATTAATAACGCCTTCTGTAACAACCAGAAATGTATTGCAATTTATTTTGATTTGCATAAATCATTTGATATGGCCTGGAATCACAAAATAATATCAACACTGAAATCATGGGGTTATCAAGGAAATATACTCGCTTTTGTTAAAAATTTTCTCCTAAATAGAAATTTCAAGCTAAAAGTAAACGGTCTTCTATCTAATGTGAAATATCAAGAAAATGGCACACCTCAGGGATCAGTGATCAGTCCGACGCTTTTTCTTATAGCTATTAATGATATAATCAAATCAATGAATAAACCCATTCAAGCTAGATTATATGCTGATGATCTCATAATATTCTTAAAGGGAAACAATATACAGAGTATGGCCAAATTACTACAAGATCAACTCGATAAATTTATATCTTGGTCAAAAAAGAGTGGTTTTCAATTTGCTTCATTCAAAACTCGCTGTATCCTATTTTCAAAGAGACCAAAGCAGATAAAGGAGATACCTACTTTAAAATTTGGAGGTCAGAGACTCGAATATGTAGAAACAATTAAATATCTAGGTCTAATATTTGATCAAGCTTTAACTTGGAAAGAACATATTAAATATATTTCAGCAGCATATCAAAAAAGACTAAAGCTCTTGAAATGTTTTTCTGGTACAAACTGGGGAGCGGACGGTAGGAATCTACTCACATTATATAAAAATTTGATCCGTTCCAAGATTGATTATGGATGCCAAGCTTACTCATCTGCTTCAAAAACAACTCTAAAAGTTTTAGATATCGTACAAAACAACGCTCTTAGAATAATATGTGGTGCATTTAGAACAACTCCTATTATAAGTCTTCAGGCCGAACTCGGTGAACTATCTTTAGATTTAAGAAGACAGGAATTAATACTCTCATATGCAGTGAAGCGGTACTCTTCACAATGTCACCAAACTATTTGCTCTTCAAGTACTCAGCATACAAAAACTCACATTCCCTTTCAAGAAAAATGCAAACGAATCATAAATGAACTACACCTTAAAGTTCCCAAAATCTATCCTAGCAAAATACCAACTCCCCCTCCTTGGCTAATATCTTCTCCTCATTTAATAATGGATCTAGTGTCAGAAAATAAGAAAGAAACCAATCGTCATATAATTATTTCTAAATATCAAACCTTAATTTCTCAATTTTCCTCATTCGAACAGTTATTCACTGATGGATCAAAGACTAAATATTGTGTTGCATCTGCCTTTGTAACACAGAATGAAATAAAGAAATATAAACTAGAGGAGACAAACACTATTTTAACAGGAGAAATCTTTGCGATATATAAAGCCCTATGTCATGTTAGAAAAAGTTCTCAAATTAACTTTCTCATAATTACGGACTCTTTAAATTCTTTAGAAATCATCACTAAAATCTATTCTCCCCACCGCGTGGCCAAACTCATAAGACAAGAAGTGCACAAACTAAATCACAAAAATGTTGCTTTCGTGTGGGTTCCATCTCATATTGGAATCGCTGGAAATGAACTGGCAGATAAACATGCTCGAGAAGCCTTAGAGGACGCAACTATAGAGATCTATCCAACAACTCCAGCGTCAGATCTCAAATCATATTTCCACAGCAAAATAGTTGATATATGGAATAGCAGATGGCATAAAAACCAGAAGCAGTTATTTGAGTTAAAACCAACATTTCAACGATGGTCTGATAATTCCACAAATCGATTTTCCCAAGTGATCATCTCGCGATTGCGGCTTGGTCATAGCCGCCTCACGCATGGTCATCTGATGACACGAGATCCTCAACAGGAGTGTTATGCTTGTGAGACCCCTCTGACAATAAAACACCTTCTAGTGGAGTGCCCGTTACACAGTGCGGAAAGAGTTCAATTCGGAATCCCGGACGATTTGAAAATACTATTCTCAAAGTGCGGTTCCAAAGTGATCCTTCAATACTTAAAAGCAATAGACTGTTTATATAAAATTTAATTGTAGTATTCTATAGTTATTATTATTGTTACCAAAACTATCATTTTCGCTAATAGCCGTACAGGCTGATGCGAGTTTGTAAATAAAAAAAAAGTATATTGGTAGGTATGTAGAACTTAATTGAAATAAATAACGAGGTCCTAAAACTGTTTTCTTGTGGCTTGTTTAAGTTAAATCATCTGACCATCATGCCCTTAAAAGTTCTAAATTTTGCTGTAATGTGCCTGTCAGTTCCTAAACTGTTCCTAATGTTGAAACTGTTAAAAAAGTCTGTCATTAACTACCAATACAGGAAAATGAAGAATATAGATTACTGTGAACATTGCAACAGCAAAAAAGTACAAAATCAATATCAAAGCTATCAAGGCTCTAAGGATGAATGCATATTAATACTTTCAGCTGCAAGGGTATCCCAAATGTAATCATGTACAAAATTCAATATCAGAAGAAAATCCAAGAAGTGGGGATGTACAAATGGACACAAACCTGGAAAACGCAACCAAATCATTATAGAATAACATATACAAAACACTAAGTAAATTTAAGGAATACCTACCTGAAAGGCTCTCAAACAAGAACACTAACACCAGACTACAGCACGACAACGCATCTGTACGGACTCTCAAAGTACATAATAATATAGTCGAAGTAATGAAGCTTAAAATAGGACAAAACCTCGAAATTTTTACAGAATGGATCGATTTGCTTGAAAATTTGAAAATGAGTCGTGAATAGTCCAAGGATCAAAATCTATATGATTACGAAAGGCGCTTTTACCATGGTGGTGGTTGCCACTCCATCTCGGGGGTGAAAATTTTTTATTATATTTTGACTGCAAAAGTTGGTAAAAACATTCATTGTAAGCAAAAAACGTTTTATACATTTTTTTGATAAAATTAATAGTTTTCGATTTATTCGCTATCGAAAGTGTTAGTTTTATATTGAAAAAATCAATGTTTTTAATAAATTTTCTGCAAATAACAGTTTTCGTTTTATCAAAATAACTTTACTTATGCATTTTTCGAGGATAACTTGTTCAAACTAATTTAAAGTATGTATTTAAAAATATCTATCTCCAGAAATAAAAAAAAAAGTTTTTATTTTGTTTTTATTATGTTTAATATTTTTAACATACGTCCTTACTTAGTTGATTGATTTTAATTACTTATTTATTTGTTCATCTTCTATAAATTTCACACGTTAAATTTGGTTATATTCATATTTTTATCAAATCTGAAAACCACACTTCTGCGGGAAGATCATTAATTTACCCCAAAACACGCTAGTTGAGGGTGCTTTAAAGATTAGGAAGGAATTATGACGGGATATAAAAAGTGAGCTGTACCTTGTGGCGCAAGCCTCTACAGTTGAGTATGTCGAAAAATCATTATCACCCACGTCATCGCAGACCTTATTCTTTTTTTCATGTAATTACATTTTCAATACGATTTCTTTCTTTTTGAGAGATCGTAAACAAAACTCTTCTGTTTCCCCATCTGCATCTGCATTCGAATCTGCTCTGAACTTAAATCTAGCAATAAATTTTCCATGACCGCATACGTAAACAGCACAACTACTGAGTGAATTGTGTGACAATATGCGCTTAGGCGACCATGCCCATGGATTTCGTGCAATGTGTTGTTTGTGCTGCCCTGCGTGGCTTGCGTCGCATGTGTCTCAATGTGCGCGTTGCCTAAAACAAAGCGCAGCGTAAGCTACGAATGCTTCAAAAATAAGCTGCGTAGCTCAGTGTTCAAGACGCAGATTTCCTGTGCGTGCGTGCGTGGATTTCTTTAAGATTTCGTAAATTTCTCAATAGTAAAAATGCAGGAAGAACTAATTGAGGCTGTTACGGAACAAAAAAATGTACTAACTCAAGAATGCAAAATTTAAAAGCTCAGGCTATGAAACTAAAATATTTCTGAGTTGAATTATTGGATACAGTGGGACTCCTTTATCATGGAAGACATCTTGCTTAAACAAGTACTGAAAAAATATGATGGTTCAGCGAAGAGAATAGAGTTGGTGATTCCAAAGAGGAGAATAACCGAAGCACGTCGTCATTTGCACGACAAACCAAAAAAGAAAATGCAGTATTAGAAGACAAAAAATAAGTTTTTGATTAAAAGAGGTATTTCCATTTAAAATTATTTCCATTTAAAATATTTCCATATTATATTCTGATTAATATTACATCAAAAAGATTTAAAACAAAATGATCTTATTCAAATCGAAGGTTTTTAATAAACTGGTGGGATAAAAAGACGGAAAGATAATAAAAATTATAAAGTATTTTCTAAATGTGTCAATTTATCTGTAACATAAAGTAAATTATGAGGCTTAGAAAGACTTATCATCGTTTATACGTTTTCAATAAGCTATAAATAGCTGATTTAAAGAACATCCGCTCAAAAATAATTTCAAAGTAGATATCTAAGGCAGAAATATTAATTAAAGGAGTTCAAAGGCAACTTCTTACCGGGAGTTAATCGGATTTATCTTAAAAATGATGTGGAACAAGCTAGTCAAGCAAAAATGCTACTTTTCTCCGACCAATTTCCTTTTAAGCTCATCTATAATCCGCTTGTTAACGTGTCTCGGGCTGAGGAAAAAGATCAGCACAAATAAAAAATTTGGCGAGGGTAGGAAAATATCAAAGTATGGAATAATGAGCAAAAGTTGACAACAAAGAGTCGATACAGATGCTTTATTTCGGGTAAAACCTGTTTGAAGAAGGGCACTGAGGTCAGGGAAAGACAAGTAGCAGGAAGCTCATATTTCATTGTAAACGTCCGTTTTAGAGATTATGTGAGGGTCAATTTTATCAAAGAGATCTTCTGTTATCAAAACTTCGGAAATTTTATATTTATAAAAACAGGAGATTTCAGACAATATTTTTCCTAAATAACACCGTCATGCTTATGAATGAAATATTTGGTAAAATCTGCAAGAAGTGCGTTAACATATAGGCCGTAACAAAGATATTCTTATAATAATAAAATATGAAAAAAATATTTTTTTCTACAACCGTGTTAAAAATGCAATTTTTAGCACTCCATAAGAGCGTTAAAAATGCTACTTTAAGGCTATATGTACATAATTCGAAAAATATTTTACGGCTATCCCTACCTTTTCTGTCTTTACATTACGTGTATTTACGGCAAATTACGTGTAGTAAAATTTACACTGGATGGATATGTAAATATTTCTAGAATGTCATTTTACTTGACAATGTCATAACTAACTTAAAGAGATGGCTTTTGAATGTTCTTGGATAACTGTTATTTTTTTGTATAATTGCAAATTATTAATTCAGTTAATAAATGTGATAATTTTTTTCACTAACTATGTATTCAGTGATTGTAACAATTTATATGTACCTACCTACCACAAAAACTAATAGTCAATCGAGAAAAGAGGAAAAGTGTTAAAATAATTTTTTAATAATATATTGTTACTATGGAACGCTTACAATTTTGAACATCTTTAGCAACAAAATACTTGGAGATAACAGAATATATCTTGATGTATTCTCTGCTTCTATCTTCCATAAATAATACACAATAAATATTTTTTTATAAAGTTCACGCCTTAACCCTGCTGTCCCGTTCGAGTCAACTACACAAATGTACTGTTCGGGTCAATATGACCCAACTATGGTTTACGCTCCTTAATCGAAATAAAATAACTAATGGTGATATATAAAACTTTATTAACAAGAAATTATGGTTAACTAAACAAAAATTATGTTGTTAATGTAAATTAAACCTTAACATTAACATTAACTTTAACATTAACAAAAATAAAAGTATTTTTTTCTTTCAAAAAAGACTAGTAACAAATATCTACAAAAATTTAATTCAGTTTACAACTGGGACAGTAATAAAAAGAATTGATTTTACAAATAGATTTATGATATATAATTAGTCCTGCTATCGTTTTTAGGGCAAGTTTATAGCGTGCTCGTTTAGCAGGCGGAGTTAGATTGTCCATAGACGGTTCACTAGCATTTCCATCTTGTCTACTTGTTCCTGCTAGTGTCCTTTTTACCAGTTTATGAGAGCCTTTAGTTATTGGTATATTTTTTCTGGAAATGATGACTGGTTTCATTAGTTTTTTCCCAATTCCTCAAGAAAAATTCGCTGTTTTGTCAGTTTATTGGTATTCCATTGGATATTTATTGATGACAATAACACGAACGCGTTGTAGGCAGATATGTCCAGAAGATTATAAAAAACACTCATTGGCCAACGATTTATCTCTTCTCACATGTATACGTGCCAACAAGCTAATCTAGAGTATCCACTGCTCCCTTATTGGAATTTATTAATAAGTAATATAACTGAGCTAATGAGGACGCCTGAAATGATAGAAACAGCCTGTCTAGCTGGTGTGCAACCCTCTGAATCGAAAACAAGCAAAACCATCATTTATTATTTTTATTTCCTTTACTCGGATTTGAGTATTGAAAGTTCCTCTGCTGTCCGTTTTTCCTAGACGAATGAAAGCGAAATGTGATCGTTTCCCTTTCGTTTTCTATATTCGTCGTCTGCTGTCTTATTAATTGGAAAAGTCGCAGATTAAGGATGTACCAGTAAGAACTTTCAACACGAAAAATCTCAGTTTTAAAATACTATTTACCATTTTTAATTCTTATTAAATTGGTCGATTCTGCAACTGAGATTCTTCAATTTGTTAGTAGATGTTGCTGTATCGCGTCTGATGGGAAATTTGAATTATTTTTCAGATTCCCTTTAAAATTATGGTAGAGCTGTTTTTCGGTCCAGAGGTAGGCACACTAACGAAAGCTACTGAGGACGCCTGAAATGGTAGAAACGAATGATGCATCGAATCATGATACAAAGTACTCATAAGAACAACATTTTTATTATTTTTAGGAATATTGTCAACAACAATGGTATCTTGCTTGAAACAAAAAAGACGAGCTATGAACTTTTTTATTCGCGATTTTTGCTGAAGGCTCTTGTTTATTTTACTTGTAATCCCCGGCATTTTACCTACCTTGTTTTAAAAGAAATTGTCCTAAATTTTACGATGTATAAAAATTATTACACGTAATATTGTGGCCTTCCAAATCACTACTTAAATCACGTATCACACGCATTCCTGTATAGATCCACAATCCATAGAGCATAAAATGTTTTACTTTTCATAATTGCATAAAACTCAAACTTTTGTGCCATATTTCGCTGGCTTGCTTGGAATGTACCATTTTAATGGACATTGGACTCTAAAGGCAACTAGTTGCTTATCGACGGTAACATGTTCATCCGGGTTAAAAAATGTTGGTACATTTTCTACCTATGTTTCATAAATTTCACGTATTGTAGCAAGTTTATCAAGACGTCTTCTATCATGTCTAGTAGTTTTGTTATCAAAACGTATTACTGGCAAACTTTTTGTAAATTGTCAAGCGACATTGTTGATTGAAATATACTATGAGCTGTTTCTTCATTCCACAAACTTTTAGTTGATTCACCATGGGACTTATAAACTCGAGCTAAAAATAAAAAGCCAGTGTATGCTTGGAAACCAACTTTATTCATGCCTTTCCAGTTAGTTCCAAAGACATGCTGTCCGTCCTTGTTGGTCATATTTATAATTTGGTTTGCAACATCGTCCAGCTATACTACAGTTTATTTTACAAGTTCTAGCTTGCAGAAACCTGTTTTTATTTACAGACGTATCCGGCTGACAAACACACAGATACTGACAATATACACTCACCGGCAGAGAAAACGGGCACCCCAAAAAATGGGTCATATTTAATGTCTTGTATTTCCTAAACCTGATGTCCGATTTAAGTAATTTTTTTAATATGTTATAGCCTTATTCTTTGTCAATATCGGTGTAATAATATTGTTGCTAGACAGGTACATTGTCATTGTATACAGGGTGTACGAATCAAACTGTGTTTTTTTCTCAAACTTTGGAACACCCTGTGGAATGTTCTAGCTTATATCAAATACTGAAATTATAACCAAACTATAGCCTCAGGTCTTCTTAATATTCTGTTTTTTTATTCATTCGCTTATGTTGGATAATAAAAAAGTTAAGCACTTTAACAGCTACCCCTGTTTTTCGTTAATACAGGGTGTTTTTAAATAAGTACGGCAAACTTTAAGGGGTAATTCTGCATGATAAAATAATGACAGTTTGCTCTATAAACGTATGCCCGCAAATGCTTCGTTTCCGAAATAGGGGGTGTTGAAATTGTTCTTACAAACTGACGATTTATTTATTTCTCTAAAACGGTTTGTGATATGCAAATGAAATTTAGTAGATTTTAAGAAGTAGTTATTGCGCATTTTTTTGGCGTAAAATTAAGAATTTTATATTCACCATTGGCGTGCATACGGGTATAAATATTTTAGATATATCCCGTATGCACGCCAATGGTGAATATAAAATTCTCAATTGTATGCAAAAAAATGCGCAATAACTAGCTCTTAAAATCTACCAAATTTCATTTGCATATCACAAACCGTTTTAGAGCAATAAATAAATCGTCAGTTTGTAAGAACAATTTCAACACCCCCTATCTCAGAAACGAAGTATTTGCGGGCATAAGTTTATAAAGCAAACTGTCATTATTTTATCATGCACAATTGCCCCTTAAAGCTTGCCGTACTTATTGAAAAACGAAAAACAGTATAGTTGAAAAACAGGGGTAGTTGTTAAAGTGCCTAACTTTTTTATTATCCAACATAAGCAAATGAATAAAAAAACAGAATGTTAATAAAATCTGTGGCTATACTTGGGTTTTAATTTTAGTATTTTATAAAAGCTAGAACATTCCACAGGGTGTTCCAAAATTTGAGAAAAAAACACAGTTTGATTCGTACACCCTGTATACAATGACAATGTACCTGTCTAGCAACAATATTATTACAGAGATATTGATAAAGAATAAGGCTATAACATATTAAAAAATTAATTAAATCGGACATCAGGTTTAGGAAATACAAGACATTAAAAATGACCCATTTTTTGGGGTGCCCGTTTTCTCTGCCGGTGAGTGTAGAATATGTTTATTCTGAATATGAATATTATAATATATTATAATAATAATAAATATGAATATATAAATAATAGAGAATATGAACACTGCCAACTAAACATACACACACAGGTAATTTTTAACGGTTTAAATACGCGGGTCATATTGACCCGAACGTACCCTAGGTAACAATTTCATTTTTATCAAAAAAATCAGGAAGTTGATTGTTTATCTCATGTAATGTATCTCAATAATTCGTAAAATAAGAAATAAATTATTTTTTGGGTCAAATAGACCCGAACAGGACAGCAGGGTTAAAATCGATAAAAATATTTTTCCCGGCGCATGCGCATTATAACTTTGTTCTGATTGGATGTTCAAATGACATGTCAAAAATTATTCAATATGGCGGCTGTGGCACAGCTGTAGTTAGATTATTTATGGTTGCTGCGTTTTAAAATTTGTGTGAAAAGAAACAATAAACAAAAGTTAGTTAATATTTATACTGCCTTTTTAAATAGTTTTCATATACCTATATTTTTGGAATTTTGGACTATTTTGGACAAGGAAAACTCATTCTAATTTGGTAAGTAGTTTTTATTATAATCATATTGTAATTATACATTTGGATTAGGTTGAAATACATACATTTATTTTCTCAAGAATGCGGATTTTAGAGAGAAATCCCAAATTAGGTTCGATTTTTATTTTTAAATTATGATTTTTTGACGTAGATTTATTTATCTAGTAGGTATGTAATGCTTTGATTTACATACTTAATTTGATTACCAACAAAAGTTCTACCAATCTTCATCTAATATATTGTTTTCTTACTGTTTTGTTATATTTTTATATTTTCTTCCACAAAATTTAAACTACATAATTTAATTTTCAAAACAACTGTCAAACAGTAAAACGTTTAGTTACCGTATGTTTCCACATGATAAATAATGTGGGATTGGACGAGTGAGTCTACGCTTCGATTACGAATCAAAGCGCCACGAAATTCACGGGTTCAATTCCCGATGCAAGTTTGATTTTTTTATTTTTTATGCATGTTATGATTGTAAGTATATTTGTTATATAATTTTTTTTTCAGAAAATGCGTATTTAAAATTTTTGCCAACAATTATTATCGTTCAGAAATCATTTTTTCTTTGTGGTATTTTTCAATGTGTTTGTGTGCGTTTTATTCTTGTATTTTTTAAAATTTTTGGTCTTGTCTTAAAAATCAGATAATATGTAGTAGAAGTATAACTTCTTACGTGCGTACAAAGTACACACATTCTTGTTTTCTCTTTTACTATATGTTTGATTTCTAATAACACACAGTACCATGTGATGAACACTTAATTAATCTAAATAGTACTTTATTTGACGGTTTTTGCGGTAAATTTTAAAGAACCGTTTGGATTGACATACAATTTGGCATACGCATAGCCAACATGTCAAAGAAAAAAAGTGATATTGTGCCTATGTGTGCTTTTGCCCAGGGGGTGAGTTTCACCCCTATTCGGGGGTAAAAAACATACGTTTAAAATAAGTCCGAAATTCTATAAAATGCCTAATTCTAAGCAACTTTTATTCTATAGAGTTTTTTCACCAAGTAAATACTTTTCGAGTTATTTGCGAGTGAATATGTTCATTTTTCAACAAGACAAACACGTTTTTAGACAATTTTTTGCAAATAATTCAAAAAGTAAGTATTTTATGGAAAAAACCGTTGTTAGGAAAAGTATAGCTTGTAAAAAAGTGAAAAAACCAGTGTATACGTGAAGTCTCTAAACCTAGTAGAAGCAGAGTTATAGCTAAATAAAAATAGGTTCATATTCGCCAAACTTCAAATAAATATATTTTAACGTGAAATAACCAAAAAATTAAGCACTTTTTGGAAAAAACTCATCACAATTTTTTAAAGATGAAAAAAGCTTTATGTCCCTTTTTATAAAAAAATATTCTGGCTTTAAATGTGAGCAAGTTACGCTCAAAATACAGTTGGTCCGTTTTGATTTGGCATAAAGAAATCGGAAAATCACCCCTTAATTAACAACTTAAATAGAATTAATCGTTACCGCTTCACACATTGCTTTATTTATGTTGTGTCCATATGATCTGTAAGTTTCATCGATTCAACGCGCTTATTTTTGAAAAAAAAAATGGTTTTAAAACAAAGTTTTTAAAATTTTTAATTTTGAAAAAAATGATCTTTTTCAAAATAACTTAAAAATTATTAGTAATACCAAAAATCTCAAGAAGTAATAAAATCTACGTTTTGCTTTTCTGAATATTTTGGACTTTTTGTTTTCCTGTTAGACAAAAATCGGTTATGCTATGGCTGTTCAAAGTTTGCATACACTCGGAATTAGTGACTCGTTCAAGCCATTTTAACTACAGCCTTTTCAAGAATAAGCACTTTGAACCTCTGAGACTTACAGATCGTATAAAGAATAAATAAGTAAAGTAACTTGTGAAGCGGTAACGTTTAATTTTATTTGATATGCTAATTAGGGGGTGCTTTTCGCGATTCTTTTTACCAAAAAATAAAAGGAACCAACAATATTTTGACCATAACTCACTTACTTTTAAGGCTAGAATTTTTTTAAAAAACAGAAATTAACCTTTTTTAAATACTTTAAAAAAGTTAAAATGAGTGTTCCCCGAAAAGTGTTCCGTTTTTTTTTTGTTATTTCTCGATAAAATATTTGATTTGGAATTTGACGAATAAGAACCTACTTTTCATTGGCTACAACTTTGCTTGTCCTGCGTCTGCAGATTTAATATATGCACTATTTTTTTCATTTTTTTATAAACTATATTTTTATTATGAATATTTTTTCGACAAAGTACTTACTTTTTGAGATATTTGCGAAAAACCGTCTAAAAACGTGGTTATTTTGTTTAAAAATGAACAAATTGACTCGCAAATAACTCGAAAAGTATTGACTTAATGAAAAAACTTTATAGAACAAAACTTGCTTAGAATTAGTCAGTTTATCGAATTCCGAACTTATTTTGGACATATACTTTTTCACCCCCGAGAAGGGGTGAAACTCATCCCCAGGGCAAAAGCACAAATCGACATAATATCACTTTTTTTCTTTGACTTAATAGCTATGTGTATGCCAATTCAAGCAGTTCTTTAAAATTTAGAGGTTTTGCAATATTTGACAGTTAAAGAACGTACTAAAAATCAAAAACCAAATTCTGGCATGAATAGCAAAAATCTGTGGCGCGACTTTCATCTGAGACTTTATTTTCTCCAAAATTGTGACGAATTTCTGTGGAGTTGTTAGAGTAATTAGTCGGGAATCTTTCCGTAAAAGGTCGGGTGATTATCTGATGAAGGTTATGCAAAAGTTATGAGCTATTAAGGGATTGGAGGTAGACCTTTGGATTTTCTTTGACCTTGACAGGGCAGAAAAGTTGCTCCTTTAATGATTTAGATAAGTTTATACCGGGTGGTGAATTGTCGAACGCACTGTAGAAAATAATAGAAGGAGTTTAAAATTGGTAAATTCCTTATTTAATTTTTATTTTGTGTTAAAATATCAGCAGTCGAATGTCACTAGCAACTCCCTGCATTTTTGTATTAAACACAAGTGTCGTAATTTTCTAAATTACGTACTTTTCCAAAGTTGCATCAAGGACACCGCTCACATCTCTATTAGTAAGCTGTAATGTCACTTAAATGCAATAAATTTTACATGAATAGATTGGTATCTGGTGCTGTTGGTATGAGAGGAGCTTTTTTTTTAATACAAGTCTTATTCCAGAGATGCAGACGCGTCAATTGCGATATATACGCATGTCTGGTTGATTATGAGAAACCGTTTGATCGAGTACAATACGCCAAGGTGATGCAAATACTAAAAGAAGCAGGTATTAACAACAAGATCTGAAAATAATTAAAACTTTTACTGGAATCAGACTGCAAACCTCAAGAGTTAACAGTGAACACACCGAATATGTGAAAATCATGCATGGAGTGAGGCAAGGCTACATTTTGTCCCCCCCCCCTAATTTTTAATCTTTAATCTGAAAGAATATTTATCGAAGCTTTGCACGAAACTGAACAAGGTATGTTGCTGAACAAGTACCGGCTAAATAACATTAGGTATGCAGATGACACCATAGTACTTGCGGACAATCTAGTAGACCTACAACTCTTCATGAACAAAATCACGTTGTACAGTCAACAATATGGACTCAATATAAACGTAAAGAAGACAAACCTCATAATCGTCAGCAAGATTTACGTCCATACCTCGGCACCATAATAAATTAAGAATGGACCAACAACCAAGAGATAAGAGCGCGCATCGGAAAAGCTAGATCAGTCTTCAACCGTATAGGGGCCTTTTTTAAGAGCTACAACCTTTCTCTTGGTCTAAAAGTAAGAATGCTGCGATGCTACGTCTTCTCTGTCCTTTTTTATGGTGTTGAATAATGGACCTTGAACGAAGATATCTGCCGAAAATTGGAAGCATTTGAGATGTAGCTATATCGGAGAATTCTTAAAATCCCATGGACTGATCGGGTCACGAATGAGGAGGTCCTTAGAAAAATGGGGAAGAACCGAGAAGTACTAACCACCATCAAGTCTCGAAAGTTGAAATACCTTGGACATATTATGCGAAATGAATCCATATATGCCCTCCTACAAGCCATCCTACAAGGAAAAATATTTGGAAAGCGAGGTCCGGGAAGAAGAAGAACATCCTTGTTGAAGAACCTCAAAACCTAGTTCAACACAAAATCTGTGCAGCTTTTCCGCGTTGCTGCAGATAAAGTGAAGATTGCCATGATGATCGCCAACATTCGTCACGGATAGGTACATCAAGAAGAAGAAGAAGATTGGTCTCAAAATTACAATTTTTTCATATCAGTGTGTCTGAATTTTGAATAATAACTGCATACAATGATATAAATAAGTCTAAATTTAAATGTACGTGAGTCAGAGTGAGAAAAGAGATTTTGTGAATCGGCAGTTCATATATATATATATGGACCGTTCACTCTTGTTAGAGTATAGGTCGCTCAAATACTATGAGCACTTTTAATCCATTTCACGCGGTGGATTAGTCCGCAGTGTCCTTTAGGTCATCGTTCATAGGTTGTGATGTTTTTTTGCCTTCTCTACTATCTTCTTCCACTCACTCCGGTCCTGAATCTTTTCTCTCCAGTTTGCAATTTCCATCTTTGATATATCGTCTAGCAGTTGATCTTCCCATCTTATTTTTGGTCTTCCTCTTGGTCTATTTGTTACTGGTCTCCAGTTCACTATCTTCCTGATCAGTTCTTCTACCCCTCTTCTTTGTGTGTGTCCAAACCATCTGAGTCTTTGTGCTTTAATGAATTTTACTATATCTTCTCCTTCAGTTATATTTATTATTTCATGGTTCATGAGCCTTCTATATTCCCCTGTTTCTCTCATCACTGGGCCATGTATTCTTCTCAAAATTTTTGTCTCAATTATTCTTAACTTTTCTTCGTCTTTTTTCGTAAGGCACATTACTTCTGCTCCATAGGCTATCACTGGTCTAATTGCTGCTGTATATATTTTTGATTTTGTTTTTTTGCTCACGTTTTTGTCCTTGAGTAATCGGTGGTATTTCCAATATACCCTATTACCTGCTTTAATTCTTTCGTTGATCTCTATACTCCTTCCGTTTTTGCCGTTCACCATCACCCCCAGGTATTTGAAGCAATCTACTCTCTGGAATGTATTTTCACCTATCTTTATTTCTGTTATTCTGTTTACATTGTCTCTTGTGCTTATAAGGTATTTTGTTTTATTCTGATTGATTATTAATCCTCTCGTCTTTGCTTCTCTTACAAGGGTTAAAAGTGCCTCTTCTAGTCTTTTTTTATCTCGTGCTATCAGTCCTAGGTCATCCGCATATCCTATGATCTGTGTTAAGCTTTGAATAATTGTCTTTTTCAGGCCTGTGTCCCTAATTACTCCTTCTAGAGCGATATTGAATAGTGTCGTTGGCAGACTGTCTCCTTGTTTTACCCCAAGTTCTATTTTGATGTCGTTTGTATCTCCCTCATTTGTTTTAACTTTTGCTGTTGAGTCTTTCATTATCATTCTAGTTAGTCTTATTAATTTTGCCGGTATCTCCATTTTTTTCATTTCTTTTAGTAATTGTTGTCTGTATATGCTGTCGAAGGCCTGTTGGAAATCGATGAATAGTATGTGTAATTCTACGTCATGTTCATAGCTTTTTTCAATTGTTTGTGTTAGGACGTGTATTGCATCTATTGTTGATCTTCCTTTTCTAAAGCCCTGTTGGTATGGTCCTATAATTTTTTCTGTGTATCGATTTAGTCGGTTTCTTATAATTGTGGTCAATATCTTATACGTTGTATTTAGTAGCATAATTGCTCTGTAGTTGCAGCACTTAGTTGGATCTCCTTTCTTAAAGATTGGTGTGATATGCCCATTTTTCCATTCTATGGGCATGCTTTCGTCCTTCCAAATTGTAACCATTAACTTGTGCATTCGCTTCGTGAGCTCCTCTCCTCCGTTGATGATCAGTTCGTTGTTGATTTCATCTGGCCCTGGCGTTTTGTTTACTTTTAGTTGTTTTAGTACCTCCATGAATTCCTGATAAGTAGGTGCACCTTCCTTTTCATCTCTGTTATCTCTTATATCCTCATCCTCTGAATCTGCCTTGTTGTTGTTTTTGTATAGGTTCGTGAAATGTTTTTCCCAACCTTTTTTGTTTATTTTTGTGACAGTTTTTTTGGTGTTGTATTGTTGTTTTATGTATTCGAACAATTTCTTGTTGTCTTTATTATTCGATTCTAATTCTTGCATTTGTTCAATGATCCATGTGTTCTTCTTTCTTCTATAGAGTTTCAATGCTTCTTGTTTTTCTTTTCTATATTGGTCCAATTGTTCCTGTTCGGCACTCTCTAGCCATTTGTTTCTTGCGAGGTGCTTCAATTGACTTTTTTGGTGACATTCGTCATCAAACCCTTCTTTCGATTCTTTGTTTTTTTGGAATCTTATTATTTGTTCTGCTCTCTCTATTATGCTGTTCTTAATGTTTTTCCATTCCTCTTCTATTTCTATGTTCTCGTACCTGCCCAGTTTCTGTTCCAGTTGTTCTGTATATTGTTGTTTTTTTCTTGCGTTTTCAGTTTGGCTATATTCCATTTCCTCCTTTTTCTTTCCTTATGATTATTTGCTTTGATTATTTTCATCTTAAGTTTTGCAATCAACAATATGTGATCAGTGTCCGCATTTGCCCCTCTATATGACCTTACGTCTTGTACTATTTGTGTCCACTTTTTCGAAATTCGAATGTGATCTATTTGGTTTCCATCCATTCTTCCTGGTATCATCCATGTTATTTTGTGTTCTTTTTATGTTTATGCCTAGTACTAACTATATATGTGTTTGTTGCTGCTGCTAGGTTGCAGATTTTTCCTCCATTGTCGTTCGTAGTGTCATGAATGGTTTCTTTGCCCGCTACATTACTATTATAGTCCTCCTTTCCGATCTTTGCATTGAAGTCACCCAATATTATTAATATATCATTCCTCGGAATATTTTCACAGGTTTCTTCCAGGATGTCGTAGAATTCTGCTTTATCTTCTTGGCTTGCTTCTTCCGTGGGTGCATAGCAATTGACTATCGAGATGTTGGCTTGTTTATTTTCTATTCTTATGTAAGATATCCTTCCATTAACTGCTTTGAATTGTATCACTTTTTCCCTCATTTTTTTGTTCACCATAAATGCCGTACCATTGGTTCCCTGTTTGTTTTCTCCCGCATAGTATATGCTAAAGTTTTTCTTCTCAATTTTTCCTTCTTTCTTCCATCGTATTTCTTGTAGGGCTAGGATTTCTAGTTCGTATTTTTTTATTTCAAGGGCTATTTCTTGCATCTTACCTACTGCTAGCATGCTTCTAATATTCCAAGATCCCATTCTAATGGGTTTCGTTCTTTTCTTCTTATTGAGATTCTTTCTTTCTTTTTGTGTGCTTTATTTTGTTTTCGTTAACCGTTTGCATTGCCGAGTCTGTTTCCAGTGGTACTATCTTTTGATTTTCATCAGCTAGTTTTTTGGGAATATTTCTACTTTACCGTCTTTTCTCCATCTCCATTTTCCATTACCATTCACGGTTAATCCATTGTAGTCCCTTTTAACATTTCTCCCCATGTCTCTTAATTCCTTACATTTTGCTCCTATTTCTTTCTGAATATTTCTTTCTAATACTGGCATATCTTGGCTTATGAAAATCTTCTCCCCTTTGATATGTCTCAATTTACTTTTCTTCTTCATTACCTTATTTTTTTCTTCTATACTTCTCATTCTCTATAGACAATTTCTGTCTCCCAGTTTAACTGCTTTCTCTATTTTTCTGTTCTCTTCCAAGTGCTGTTTGATGAAGTTTGTCATTTTTTCTTTTAGTTCAGCTTCATCATTCACATCTATTTTGAGACCCGTTATTACTAGGTTGTTTTGCTTCATTTCTTTTTCACACCGGCAGTTCATATAATATCTTCCTGCAAGTACTAATGACAACGTACTTCCTGTCATGTTCTTCCGATCTGACGGGATAATAACCTTCATTATCCTCTGTCTTATATAAGCTATTGCAAAAAATCTCTCTGTGATCAACAAAAAATAGAATAGCTTATAAAATAATTGAGGGATCGGTCTCAAATTTTGAAGATTTGTTAAGTATTATTCCAATAACCAAATTTGGGTTAAATACCAAATTTCTAGTAATAATTATTAACAAATACAGATTTTACCTTATTTTGCAGTTTGCGACGCAACAAATTGATTTTTTGCTTTCAAAAATCGCAATTTTGAAACTTTTTTAATGTTCCAAAAAATCAAATTTTGTAATTTTATGTCAATAATTTAGCTGTTTAATGGGGTGCAAAAAATCGAAAACATCGCGTTTTTTAAATTAAATTTGTAATATCTAAAAAGCGGTTGAGAACTCTTGGCAGGGAACAGGTAGGTTTTATTTCTACAGGTCTAAAATAAATAAAAAGTCTTGAGACTTATTCAAACTCCTGAGAAAAATCTTACTTCCCTGGGCGATAATAATATATTCTTAACTTTTATTAACATAATAAACGCTTCCAAAATATATGCTTAGTATTCCATATTCACTTTATGGAAATTTTTTTATACAAATATGAAACTTATTTCAAAAAAATTAAGCCTAATCATTTTGGGCTGCTCCTTATTTGTACCAATCCGTCTAGATCCGTTTCACAAATACTTCGAAGGATACTACAAACGAGACAGAATTGATTTTTTCTACACGCCTTTGTTGAATGGATATACGAATCGAATAGAAATTCGTTTTTATTTTTAAAGGGAATTCTTGTTTCATCGCTTTAGGGTTAGCTGATACGGTTGTTGCCAAAAAGAAAGAGCTTATCTCAAAGCAAAAAAAATCACTGTGGATTCTAAAAAGTGAAGAGCAGCTCAATTTACACTGGAGCCTACAAATTGAAAATAAATTGTTGAATTGTTGAAGTTGGGTTTCACGTGTCTAACAAAAGGTTTGAGTAAAGGTTTTTTGTAATATTTTTTGTTAAATTTTGAATTGGCTTTTAATTAAAATAATTTCTGGAACTTACAGTTTAGATAGCCAATAATACCTGAGTAACATAACGGTAACGGTAAAATATCTATGAAAACAAAAATAAATTATTGATTAGAAGCTTCTGAAATGGATTTCTTCTGGCATTCCTTAAGTTAAATAATAACCTCCGAAATCTCTCCCGTTTCTTTCCGGTATGTATTCTCTTTTCATCACATTTGGGTTCCTTCTGTTGCCCAAGTGTCCTGTATCGTAGTGTACCAGCGTGTGGTGTACCCCCCACACTGCTTACATCTCTGCTGTGAAAAACACTGTTTTTTCTTTCTATGTGTTAAGCAATTTGTACACCACCTTTTTTCTTTTATTATTCTGTTCCGGTCTCTTGTACTGAGCTCCAGAAATTCCCTGCACTGTGCTACGCCGTGACCTCCTCGTCGATAATCGTCGATTTAGAGTGCTGGGTTGCGCTCTCTGTTCTAAATAGTTAGTTATAGATAAGATAAGATAGTTTTGCCTTCGCATTGCAACCGAATAAAAATGGTATACCTATTTACATTTCTATTTTATTTTAATATTATTCTGTTATTCTCTTATCTTCCTATCCAACATGGGGGACCAGCAGGGGTTTGGATTCGGAGTCTCCTTCTCCTAGACGAATTTCAGGATCTACCGAAAACGGGTATTTTATTTCACACCTACACTCTAGACTCTAGAAAATACCGGTGAGAGTATTCCCCTATCCGCCACCAGGTGGACGCGATCTTTAGGAGTTACAGGCTCATCAGAGAAAAAGAAGTTATAAAAATGTTCAAAACTCAATAGGTTTGTTCCGACATGAACTTTTGGACGGTCCAGAAACCGTCACGAAACTACTTGTACCGTTTGTTGTGCGGATGTTCGTAATTGCATCGCCCAGTTATTGTCCCATGACGGTAATTTGGAAACCAATTTTGGAACGGTTATCTGACTTATAACTGATTTATCTATCATTATCATTTGTCATTTTTGTTGGTGACAGCTTCCCAAGTAGCACCTAACGGGTTTATTAAGTTTTTAAGGATGATTTAAAACTGTAGAATAAAACTAAAATTAAAACCATTTGGTTTTTAAGTAAACCTTAAGGTTGCAATAAAACCGCTTTCAGCATAAAAGGGCCCACTCTAAAAGAGGTCAATAAAACCAAAAATAAAAACCATTTTAAAACTTTGTTTTCTTAAGCAACTGGTTTTAAAGCTGCTGTGAAGGTGCTTTTAAAACCATGTTAAAAGACACTTTAAGTACAGGCAGTTTTATAGCAACCTTAAAAAGGTTTCTTAAATGGAGACTTTTAAGACTTTTTTTATTAAATGATTCTTTAAACCCATATATTTCCATATAGGCCAATAAATTTTTACATATGTGATAATAGGTAGATACGTATTTGTAACCATAAAATAATAAAAAGTACTTGGTTATTTCGGACCAGCAAAATAGAAAAACACTTGCGCACCCAACTTTATTGATAATGTTGACAAAAATAGGTCTAAATAACTCACGCGCCGTAAAATTTCTGACTTTTGGCGATTAAAAAATAAAAAAAAAAAAAAAATTAAATCCGAAAAATATTAATTTGAAAGAAAAATAATTTTATCTAAAATTTTAATGTTCTAATAATAAAATAAATAGAATTTATGTCTGTAAGCCTCTTATTTATAATTTTTATATAAACCTTATATTGTAATCTATCATGACTTTCAGCATATCTAGAAAGTAATATGGCCGAAGTCGAAATAAAATTATTTAGGCTATCAACAGAGAATTGTTAAGATCAAATTGTTTTATTTTATACTTTTCCAAGAGCATATATCCTACATAAAACCAAGCATGCCTTGGAATTAAAAACCGTTTAGTTTTAATGCTGCTGTCAATTACGTCACTCGGTTTTAATGTGAATATAACCTAAAATCAAGGCGTTGTAGTGCTGTGTGTTGTATTTTTCTTTTAAAATGACCAGTTCGTTTATATTTCTTCCATACTACACCACTGTTTCGCTTTAAAACAAATGGCCGACCATTTTGGACATGGAAGAAGAGGGGATGGGTTTAGTTTTATTGTTTCTAACAAGAAGCATAGTTTAGTCTTTACGATAACCAAATTGATTCAGTTAAGAGCGTTTGGTTTTAATATAGCCTACTAATTGCTTTTTAGAAAGCAACTTTAAAGAAAACTAAAAAAATAATTTTGAGGCATATGTTTTACTGACATAATAGTCTTAAGATCAAGTAGTTTTAATAATAGGTTTTATTAGTCATATTAGGACAATCTTTAAAACTGCAATAATACTAAACGGTAACAAACTAGAATCTAATTAAAATAAACAGTCCGGAAATTCATCATAAAACTTATTAGTTTTAAAGTGTACTGAGAATATACCATTTTAAAACTACAATAAGACAAATTATCTATTAAGATTAATTAGTCTTATTTGATACCCTTATTAGATACTTTAAAACTAGTGACAAATGTTTAACAGTTTTAAAGTTTTAGCAGTATATCTACAAGGTAACTTTAAAACCATTATCTTCTTATTTACCACAATAAAACCTTTATAAACCTTAAATAAAACTAAAATGTTTTTATTGTGCTACTTGGGTCGTGTGCTTTTAATCGATCACGATTCCCGCTTTCGATTTGCAAAATGGTTCAAATTTGAAGAATTTAATCCTAGTGCGCAAGTCAGGCCAACCAGCACATGCATTTGCCCGATTATATGGACCGATTACTGAAATGATCATCACGAAACCGTCACCGACAGATCACAATTCTTGTTGGAACAGTGGAAAGGACGATCCGATGACGATCATATTTTTGTTGGAACGGATTTTGTTTACTGCGTAGGAGCGTTACCGTTTCGTGACGGTTCTCGGTCGTGTTGGAACAAACGTAATATATACTCAAGGTTGGTTTCATTAAATTTTTAAAGGTACAAGTTTTAAAGTTCAGTCAGCTTTTTTACCTAGCGGTGTAATTAAAAACTACGATTTTTTATATTCACAAATATGATCTTCCTATATGATAGTACATATTTGTGTTTCCTTGTATATGTTGATATTATAGCAACATTGTGTGCACCACAAAATTGTTACACGAAGTTCCTAAAAAGTATTTTTAGTAATCCTTTGACGTAAGAGGTTATTTTGTTGCTAGAAAATAAACCTTGGACTGCATATAAAAATAATCCTTCCAGAAATGTTCTTTTGCTTGGAAGGAAGAATGCATCCGTCTCTTCCATTTTAGAAAACGGTATCCGGAAAAGCGTAAAGCAGAGTATAAATGTCGGATGTACTAAATTTAAAAGATTGCACGCAGAAATATATTGCGTCAGAAAATAGGAAATGTACTTAACTGAAATTATTTTCTACTCGTGTAAAATAATATTTTTCAAACTTGCTACCTTCGCCTTTATTAGAAATAGATATTTGGTATAGTATAGTTGATCCAAAAGATGGCATAACCCAGACATCCAAAGTGAAAGTTATCCTTCAACAACAAATTGTTCTATATGGTCCACACAATGTCCAGAAAAAAGTCACACCATTTTGAGCGTCGGGTGTGGGGGGGAGAGGGGCGAGAAATCGGTAAATTCGTAGTTCTTTAAGTTTTCGCCAATATTTCTAAAACTATGCGGTTTAGCATGAACAACCTTCTATACAAAATTGTTCTACATTAAATTTGAAATAAAAATGGTCCTATGCATAATCTTTCTAAAATGAATGGTTCCAAAGTTACGGAGGTAGTATAGTATAACTGGTCCAAAAAAAGGCCTAACCCAAACATCCAAAGTAAAAGTTTTCCTCCAACACTCTATATGGTCCACATATTGTTCAGTAAAAAGTTACACCATTTTGAGCGTCCGGTTTGGGGGGAGGGCGGGGGGGGGGGGGGGAGAAATCGGTGAATATAAAAAGTATCGAAAACCTCCGCCTTTCACCCTCCGTAACTCTGGAACCGTTGATTTTATAACAATTATATATACAACCTTTTTTGTTTTAAATTTTATGTAGAACATTTTTCTATAGAACATTTCTTACGCTAAAGCATAGTTTTAGAAATATTGACGAAAAACTTAAAAAAACTACTAATTTACCGACTTCTCCCCCATCTCCCCCCCTCCCCCCAAACCGGACGCTCAAAATGGTGTAACTTTTTACTGAACAATATGTGGACCATATAGAACAATTTGGTGTTGAAGGAAAACTTTTACTTTGGATGTCTGGGTTAGGCCTTTTTTGGACCAATTATACTAAACTACCTCCGTAAGTTCGGAACCGTTCATTTTAGAAGGGTTATGCATAGGGCCTTTTTTATTTCAAATTTAATGTAGAACAATTTTGTGTAGAAGGTTGTTCATGCTAAACCGCTTAGTTTTAGAAATATTGACGAACTTCCCCCTCTCCCCCCCAAACCCGACGCTCAAAATGGTGTGACTTTTTTCTGAACATTATGTGTACCATATAGAACAACTTTGGATGTTTGGGTTTGGGTCTAACTATACCATACTAATTATATATTGTAACGTTTTTAACGTCACATCTTTGTTATTTTTATTCAAATAATCATTTTATTTCAATTTCTGTTGATTGTATTACCCATTTGTTAACTTTCTGTATTATTTTACTATGTTTCTTCTAAAACTCTTCTCTTTTAAGTGCCATCTCCGTGACGGAGGTCGGCAATCATCATAGCTATTAGGATTTTAGAGACGGCTGCTCTGAAAAGTTCATTTGATGTACATCCGTATCATTCTCTCAGTTTGCGGAGCCACGATATTCTGCGTCTTCCTATGCTTCTTTTTCCTTGAATCTTTCCCTGAATAATCAATTGGAGCAAATTGTATCTCTCTCCACGTATAATATGTCCAAGATATTCCAATTTTCTTGTTTTGAAGGTATTTAAGATATATCTTATTTATTCATCTTTCTCAGAACCTCTTTGTATGTGACGTGTTCTGTCCACGACATTTTCAGGATTCTTCTGTACACCCACAGCTCGAATGATTCTAGTTTTTTCATTGATGCAGCATTCAAGGTCCAAGCTTCCATTCCATAAAACAAAGTCGAGAAGGCGTAGTACCTAGCCAACCTAACTCTTAGCTCCAATTTCAAATCTCTTGTGCAGAGCACTTTTCTCATTTGGTTAAAATTTGCTCTAGACTTTTCTATTCTGATTTTGATTTCCTGTAAGTAATCTCCTGTGGAGTTGATCATTGTTCCAAGGTATGCATATTGGTCGACTCGTTTGATATTGAGAGCTCTAAAAATAGTTGGGGTTTAATCTGTTTAATATTTTGTATAATGTCTCACTTATTTGGATTATAAATGTTCCTCGTATTCAGATCCTCTATCCAATGCATTGATATATTTATAAGAGTAGTTTCATACTTCTTATTCGTGTAAGAGATAGCCGTATGAATTCATCTAAAAAAGAGTTTATTTACAATATGTACAATAAAGATTATAAACATTAATACAACAATACTAAAATAACTTAAAAATACAAACCTAAAAAAGAGAATCAAGAACATGCTATTTCTTACTCTGAGTTTTTGACAACTGTCAAATAATTATTTACAAATGTCATTCAAACTAAAATTACACAGTCATGCCACCTAAAACTATAAATAACTTAAGAGGATCGGTACGTATTTTCGGCTGCAATGCTATTCAAATAGGGATTCATTTTTTTCGAATCCTGAGAAAACTAATAAGTATTTTTGAAAAATTTAAACGCAGAATGAAAGATTACGTTATTAGCGAGGGCCGAAAGTCCCTGAGAACTTCTATAATGTTTATTTTAATAAGTTACAGGGGTGAAAAAACTAAGAGAAAATTTAGTGTGATTTTTAATTTCAAATATCTCATTCAAAATAAACTTTTTATTTATTCTAAGGGACTTTTGGCCCTCGGTAATAATTTAGTCTTTCATTCTGCGTTTAAATTTTTCAAAAATATTTATTGGTTTTTTCAGGATTTGAAAAAAATGAACACAATGCCGTGGTAATATTTTCCAAATCTGTCTTTGTCTTACAACGCACTCAACCGAATATAATATTGTCAGCATATATTGTCAGTCAGACACTGACAATTAGTGACAATTTTAAATATTTGACATTGCATCGGGAATATTTTGAGAAATTGATTAAATATTATTGATATATAGTGTATTTGATAAATAATTGATTTAAGACGTGAACTTAATAAAAAGTTATTTATTGTGTATTATTTGTGGAAGATCCAAGCAGAGAATACATCAGATATATCCTGTGATCCAAGTATTTTGTTGTTAGAGGTGTTCAAAATTGTAAGCGTTCCAAAATAACAACATATTATTAAAAAATCACTTTAACACTTTTCCTCTTTTCTCGATTGATTATTAGTTTTTGTTGTACAAATAAATTATTACAATCACTGAAAACATAGTTAGTGAAAAAATTATCACATTTATTAACTGAATTAATAATTTGCAATTATAAAAATAACAGTTATCCAAGAACATTCAAAAGCCATCTCTTTAAATTAATTATGACATTTTCAAGTAGAATGACATTCTAGTAATGTTTACATATCCACACCAGTGTGAATTTTACTACACGTAATTCGCCGTGTAAAGACATAAAAAGTAGGGATACACGTAAAATATTTGCGAATTATGTACCCATAGCCTTAAAATAACTAAATGTGGTTTTATTGAAAATAAACATAGTTTTATTTTTACATCCCCCCACCAACAGGTATGACAAACCATGAAAGTCTATGGTTGGTCACAAGGCAACAATTTTGAGATGTGAAAATAGTTCATATCGTTCCTTTTGTATCCGATATCTATTTCATATAAAGTATTTGAAATTTGTTTTTTTATTTGAAATGGACCTAGTCTTACTTCATCAAGTTTTTTTCTATTTAGTTTGGATTTATTTTCTACATATGCCCAATCTCCTTCTTTAAATTCATGGAATTTTCTATTTTTGTCATACAGCTTTTTATTATATTCATGATGTCGTACTGAATTTTTATAAGCTATTTGCTTATCTTTTGATACATTTCTTGTTTCACAAAGTTCCTCGGGAACAATCGGATCCGCTTTTCCAAAAAGCAAATATTCTGGGCTGTATCCGGTTACGGAATGATCTGTTCTATTATATTCATCTATACATTCTTCAGCTATTTTTGTCCATGCTCTACTTCTAGTTTCATTTAGTTTACATCTTATCCTATTAACTAATGTTTGATTAAGTCTTTCATTTAAACCATTCGAAAATGGGCAGTCCACTGCTGTAAAACCAGTTGAATATTTAACTGTTTCATATTATTTCTAAATATTTTGAAATTAATTCCCGGATACTGATCTGTTAATAATGTTTTTATGGGGTGTTTATCTTGAATTTTAGAGATTAGTTTAATAAAATCACCTGTCATCTGATTTTTGGAAGTAACTGCAAATGCATATCTGGTAAAATGATCTACAAGTAAGTGGAGGTATTTTTTTGTTGAACGATTGCCAGCAAATCCTCCTATTGTATCTAGGGACATTATCTCGAAGGGTTCTTTTGCCGGACCTAATTGTGACAAGAGACCATATTTTGGACTACTCTTGTTTTATTTTTACAGCAGATCTCGCATTTCTGGCAGATATCTTTTGCCAGTAAATCCAAATTATTAATGTAGTAAAAATTCCTAATTTTGTTAATTACTTTACCAGCACAAATATGACCATAAAATTTGTGAATTTTTGTTATTAACTTCACTCCAAAATCTTTGGATAAAATTATTTTTTTCTGGTTCTTCCTTAATTTATAGAATACATCTTGGTTAAAAATTGTTCCTATCATTTTATCTATAGCTTGTCGATTATTATTCTGGTCTTGTTTTATCTCAGTTAATGTCACTAGGTTCACTGTTTTTATAAATGTTTCTGCATTTTCTATATTTTCCAAAACTGGGTTTCTAGAAAGGCAGTCTGCTTCTACATTTTCTTTTCCAGGTTCATATTTAATGTCGAAATCAAATTGTGAAAGAAAATGAGTCATATCTCCTAATTCTTCATCTGGCCTTGTACGAAGTTCTCTTCCCTCAAGGGGCTTATGATCAGTAATAACGACAAATTTCTTTCCCATTAGCCAGTATTGCCAAAATTTTAATGCTTCTTTAATTGCCAGGCATTCTAAAAAAATTGCTTTTTTGTTTTTCTGATATTTGTTCAATTTTTTTGAAAAGTAAGCAACAGGTTTCATTTCTCCATCTTCTTGTTTTTGTTTGAGAACTGCACCAACTCCTAAAATACTAGCATCGATATATATAATTGTAGGAGCATTTGGGTCAAAAATAGCGAGAATAGGTTCAGAGCACAGGATACTCTTTACCATATCAAAGGCTGTTTGGCAGCTTAAAGACCAGTGAAATTTAATATCTTTTCTAAGTAAATTATGTAATGGCTCTAATAACCTAGCTGAGTCTTTTATATATTTGTGGTAAAAATTTACTTTTCCCAAAAACTGTCGTATTTTTTTTCTGGTATCTGGTGCTGCAAAATTTCTGATCGATATTAAATTATCATGTAAAAGACGAACTGAATTGTTTCCCACAATGTGCCCCAAATATTTTACCTCTTCTCTTGCAAAATTACATTTTAGAAGTTTGAGCCTAAATCCCTCTTCAAGAATGGCTTCCATGAGTCTTTCGATGTGCTCTAAGTGTTCTTCAAATGATACTGAAAATATTAAAATATCATCTATGTAATTTATACAAAATGGATTTAAATTATGTTTTCTGATAATATTACTTAAAATCCTTTGAAATATTGCTGGTGATGTTTTAAGCCCAAAAGGTAAGCATTTCCATTGCCAATGACCATCTTGTGTAACAAAAGCTGTCTTATATTTATCTTTATTCCGAACTGGAATACACCAAAAAGCAGAATTTATATCTAAAGTAGTAAAGAATTTAGCATTCCTTGTTTTGGTCAAAATCTCGTCAATTAATGGAAAAGGTTGTGGTTCGGGAACAATTAATTTGTTTAATTCACGAAAATCAATGCATAATCTTGTTTTAGATCCTTCATCTTTTTTAAGAGCCAATGTAACAGGTGCTGCAAAGGGCGAAGATGATTCTTCTATTAAATTTGCTTTTAACAATTGTCCAATTTGAAATTCTATCTCTTTTTGGTCCTCTATTGAGCATCTATATGGCTTCTTTGCGACAAATTTATGTTCTAAAAGTTTAATTTGAGCTTCATTATTTTGAACTTGCCCAATATCAAATTTATGTTTTGCAAAAATATTGTCATATTTATTTAGTAATATTTCTATTTTATTTTTCTGCTCTGGCTGTAAATGTTCTAATTTTGCTTCAAAAAGCTCTGTGGGAATTCCTTCATTAAAGTTTATTGAATATTCTGTCAAATTAACATTGTGATTAAACTTTTCAATCTTCTCTTCAATATCTAGATCTAATCTTTGATAAATTTCTAAATCAAAATCTTGTTTCATTTGAAAATTCAAAATAGAATCCAATCCAAGTAGAATATCATACTCGAAATATTCATCATTAATTACAAAAAGATTAACATTTTTCTCAATTTTATTAATTCTCATTTTTGCAATTAGTTTTCCTGTAAAATTTGTTCTGCCATTTATCGTTTTAAACATATTCCTATCTTCATGAATAACTAATCCCAAATTACCTGCTACCTTCGAATTCAGAAGAGTAACATTCGAACCTGGATCATAGATTCCACATAATTCTCTATTATTTAGGAATACTTTTAATTTGATCAATAGCAGCAAATTTAGTTTTTTTGGTCGGTTACCGTTTCATTTAATGTCTCCTGTATAGCAATATTATTAACATATTGAATATCATTTGATTTGTTTTCTTGTATTGTCCTTCTATCTTTTTGCTTTAAACGACACATTGCCTCTGGATGAAACCTCCCAGGGAATCCTTTTTTATCACAATATTGACAACTATTTTTTTCTTTTGGTATTATTGTATTTAATTTGGTAGGTATTTGTACAAAATTTGGGTTTGTCTCTGATTTTTTTTTGCTTATAACTGAACTCTCCAACTTTCGTAACTCACCTATCAATTTTTCCATTGTTGTAACCTCAGCTCTATTAATATTATTTTGTATATGAATTGGCAAATTTGTCACAATTAAATCGATTAATATATCAATAGGAAAATCATTTTTGATATTTAGCAATAAATTTTCTTTGCGAAATGCATAATCAACAAGACTACCACCTACATACTTAAAAGAATAAGCTTTTCTATGATTATCCCAACCTGTTTGACAAAAACTATCTAAAAAATTAACTTTCCATACCTCAAAACTGTTATCTAAGCCTAATGTTATTATTTTTGATTCAAACCATTCCTTTGCTATTCCATCAAGAAACAGACGTAGAATCAAAATCTTGTCTTTATCAGCATCCACCTCACATCGCAAACATTCTGATTCGAAGGTCTTGAGCCATGAATTCATTGGAACATTTTTACCATCAAAATTTCGAAGTACGAAATCATCTTTTATTTTTTTGTAATTTTTCTTTTCAACTTTAGGTATACTAGTATCACCAAGTTTCTGGAGCAACTCGACTAATGATGGAGATTGTTCAATCGCTTCTTTCTTCTCATACACTGGTAATAAGGTCTGTTGTAGGTACTCATTTTGATAAACCACATCACCATCTGAATCAAAATAAATCACTTTCAAATTATCATCTAATGAAATGGTACATGTTCTAAAGCATCCTCTTGATTTCATGGATGCTAAAACATTTCTTACTTTTTTCAGACGAAATAGTTCAGAATGATAATCTTGAAGTTGCTTTTCAGCAGGCATTTCATAATAGAAAGGTGACTGTGTTGGCTGCAACCACTTAAATTTACATACATTATTCTTACTATCAGTACTGCTTGCTTCTATAGCAATACAAATTTTCATTGATGTAATATTCATCCTTAATTTGTACAAATAACGGACTGAAAATCTATTTTTATCACTATTTTGGCTTGGTCAGCTTAAGTTCTTGATTTATAAGAGTAGTTTCATACTTCTTATTCGTGTAAGAGATAGCCGTATGAATTCATCTAAAAAAGAGTTTATTTACAATATGTACAATAAAGATTATAAACATTAATACAACAATACTAAAATAACTTAAAAATACAAACCTAAAAAAGAGAATCAAGAACATGCTATTTCTTACTCTGAGTTTTTGACAACTGTCAAATAATTATTTACAAATGTCATTCAAACTAAAATTACACAGTCATGCCACCTAAAACTATAAATAACTTAAAATAACTAAATGTGGTTTTATTGAAAATAAACATAGTTTTATTTTTACATATTTATGTAGAATGCCTATGACCTACTCATTATAGCAAAGTATTAAAATACTTAATAAAATACATATTAAAATTAGAGAAATACAAAGAAAAGAAATCATAATAGTACCAGAGAGAATATTTGGTAACTTAATATAAACACAGATCCACCAAACAAAGAGGAATTAATCGAAGTATTACAGTCTTAAAAACAGAACATCACCAGGCATAGACCAAATCACAGGGGAACTATTAAAAGCGGACGTGAACATGACAACAGAAATACTACTACCCCTACTAGTGAGAAGATATGGATGGAAGAGAAATTTCCGAAGAACTGGCAAACAGACTGGCAAACAATAGTTAAAATACCAAAAAAAAAAAAGAAATTTAAAGTTGTGCAATAATTGGGGAGGAATTACATACTCAGCACAATGAACAAACTCTTTTCTAAAATAATTCTTAACAGGATCGTAAACACAATCGATGATGGCCTAAGAAATGAAGAGCCTAATCGGTCTAATAACTGTTTTATATATTCTTCTCTTTGATGCTCGTGTAAGGTTCTTATATTTAATAGTATTGTGGAGGCTATACATACATCTGTTTGCAGCCTGAATTCTCCCTTTAATCTCTTCCGTCATATCGTTATCTGCATAGATTGTTGCTCCGAGATATTTAAAACTCTCCGCTCTTTCAAATTTATATGGGTCTATCGTAACACCTTCTCCTATTCTATCTCGTACCTTTTGTCTCTTGATGCACATGTATTTAGTTTTCTCTTCATATACCCCTAAACCAGTTTTCTTTGCCTGAACCACAAATTTATTGAAAGTCTCCTTTATATCTTTCAATGCATCCGCGTATGCTAGTAGTAATTTTGGTATATTTACATGTTACATTTATTTGGTAGTAATTCTGTTCTAATTTGTGCTGTTCTTACTACTTTCTCCAGGATTATATTAAAAAGGAGAAGTGACAGCGCATCTCCTTGTTTCAGTCCACTGCTTATTTCGAAGGATTCTGAGAGTTTGTTATCTATTCGTACACTGGATCTACAGTCATTTTCACATAATACACCTTAACAAGCTGGATAAGTATTTTTGAAACTGAAAATTCTGCCATTTCATTCCACATCTGATCCCTTCTATTGCTGTCATGCGCTTGTCGGAAATCTATAAAGAGATTATGGATAGTTCTATTGAATTCCCATCGTTTTTCAAGCAGCTGCCTTAGAGCACAAATATGATCTATCGTCGACCTATTTTTTTTCTGAAGCCGGCTTGGTATTCCCCTATGAAATTTTCTACAAATGGTGTTAGCCTATTTAATAGGATGTTCGATAAGATTTTATACGCCGTATTAAGTAAAAAAATGCCTCTGTTTCCTTATTAGCACAGCAGCACAACAGCATATCAAATCACAACTTATAATAAATTGAATCTAAAACAACTATTCTGTCATTTTTCTGCAATACACTCAGTAGATTTCTTGCATTAGTTATAAGTGCAGTATACTTTAATTACTATTGTATTCTCCGCGCTACCTACACACCCTCCTAGAGACTTTGAGGACAGAACAACTCTTTCCGGGTGAAAAAGTAGGCTAAGGGTACTTATAAACTGAATAAATAAAAGTGAGTACACAATCTCCATTGAGTTGGACCATGTTTTCGTTTCCCTTTGTTTGCTTGAAAATAATTTACTATGCGAGTGTCGGAGAGAGAGGGAAGTCTCTGCGAGAGGGATGAAAAGTCTGCGAAATTGGCAACCGCAATAAACTTGAGGAAAAACTCGTTTGGTTCATTTTACTTTTCATTTTGGTTTTGTGCGTCATTTCTTTTTACATAAAGAAGTTTTAGGTATGATTCTAGCGTAGGAAAACTAACAATAGTGCTTTTTAAATATTAATACATTTTTAGAATTAGTCAATAAACGAGGCTTAGTCAAACAGTAAGTGCTACCGGTATGTATAGAATTGAACATACATAAATATATACTATAGTATAGGTATAGACCAGTGATTCTCAACTTGTGGGGCGCGCCCCCTTAGGGGGGCGTGAAAATATCAAAAAAATAAACTCCTAAAACATTGACTAATTTACTAAAATCAAAGCAAAACAAAATTCTGACAAACAAAAAAATAAAATACGCATGAACAAGGAGCTATACATAGTTATAAGCACTGAATACTAAATCAACAAGTTTAATGTAAATTAGCGACTTCCTTGGGCGTGTTTTGCAGAGCAAAGCTTATCGAAACAGGGTGTGATATTAGAAATAGTCGCTGTCAGTTCTTTCTCTATATTTAGTTGCAATCTATATTTGGTCTTTAAAGCAGCCATCGCGGAAAATCCTTCGCAAAGGAGGATGGTGAAAACGGTAATAGCGTTGATTGATAAATATAGGAGGAAGATACGAAACCATGTGCATTATTTTGTTCCCTTTAAAATCTGCCTGTATAGTGGCGCGCCTAGCGTAAATTTGTTGAAGCTAGCCAAGAACAAGCACTTATTCTACGTGGTCCGTATTCAAAATTTTAACGCACGGTCGCTATCATATTAATCTGTATTAATACCTGCTTTCTGCAAAAACGTTGAAAATATAAATTGACTATAGAGTTTTTTCACTAGTCTTGACCTCACAAGTAAATACTTTTCGAGTTATTTGCGCCTGAATATATTCATGTTTCAAAAAAAGTATGTTTCATGAGGAAATAAGGAAGTATTTCGCCAAAAAAAATATTCATAGCAAAAATACAGCTTATAAAAAAAATGAAAAAAATGTTTTATATATGGCATATGAAGTCGTAGACTCAGTAAGAGCAGAGTTGTAGCTAATAAAAAGTAGGTTCTTATTCGTCAAATTCCAAATTGAATATTTCTACGTGAAATAACCAAAAAATTAAGCACTTTTCGGGGAAAAATCATCATGACTTTTTTAAATTGTTTAAAAACAGCTTTATTTTTTTAAGTTTCTAGTAAAATTTGCACACAAAATAAAGTTGATCCCTTTTTTTGTAAACAAAATCTTAAATATCACCTCTTAATTAGCATCCCAGATGAAATTAATCAGACCTATGAATATGACCTTTACACTTTGGGATATTTCGTATCACTGATAATATTATAAAGTTATTTTGAAAAAAAAAAGGCATTTTTCTTTCAAAACAAAAAAAATTACTGTAAAACTAAATTTACGATAAAACTTACAGATCATGACAAGGCGAAAACGGCGGGTCCGTTGGGAAAAATATTCTCATGAGATTTTTTTGCACAATCACATTCGTGAGACATCCCAGAATAAGGTTCAAGAAGTCGCCCACGTGAAAAGTGGTTCAATTTTTTTAACAATTTTTTTTAATCAAATTGTAAAAATCAATATTTTTGGCTCGGACATTTTTTTGTAGGTTTTTTGGACCATTCTGGATAAAAAAGGTCTCTTATTATTTTTCTCTAAAGTTGATCGTTTTCGAGTTATAAGCAATTTAAAATTGAAAAAAAAAACGAAAAATGGCGATTTTCAAGGCTTAATAACTCGGTTAAAAGCTACCATTATAAAAGTCAGAAAGTGACTAAATCAAAGTTTAATGCCCCCCCCTACAAGATCCTGAAGAAATTTTTGTCATTATTTTATTACTAAGCTGTTATTTTTAAGTAATAATAATGAGCGCCATGCACGAGGTAGGCGGCCATAAATGTGAGTGCAAGTAAGATGCACAATTGGACTACCGGAGTGGCATCTCTCTCGCACTCAGCATTTACGGCCGGCAACCACGTTCATGACGCTCAATATTATTACTTAAAAATAATAGCTTAGTAATAAAATAATGACACAAATTTCTTCAGGACCTTGTAGGGGGGCATTAAACTTTGATTTAGTCACTTTCTGACTTTCATAATAATAAATTTTAACCGAGTTATTAAGCCTTGAAAATGGCCATTTTTCGTTTTTTTCAATTTTAAATTGTTTATAACTCAAAAACGATCAACTTTAGAGGAAAATTTTTAGAGACCTTTTTTATCCAGAATGGTGCAGAAAAACTACAAAAAAATTGTCCGGGCCAAAAATATAGATTTTTGCAATTTGATTAAAAACAATTATTGTTAAAAATAATTTGGCCCACTTTTCACGTGGGCGACTTCTTGAACCTTAGTCTGGGATGTCTCACGAATGTAATTATACAAAAAAATTTCATGTGAATATTTTTCCCAACGAACCCGCCGTTTTCGTCTTGTCATAAGTAAAGTAACTTGTGAAGCGGTAGCGATACTTTGATTTTATTCGTCTTGAGGGGCCAAACGAAAAACACAAACGACTTTTTTCTTTGATACATTTAAAATTGTGTTTTGTTGTGATTTATAGCATCTCTTTCGAATTAAAAATTTTACGCAAGTTCCCCTTCAGCGGGTAATTTTCACGATTTTTTAAAACTAGGTTTTACAAAAAAAGGACCAACTTTATTTTCAGCGTAACTTGCTTACTTTTAATGCTACAAACTTTTTTAAAAACAAAAATAAAGCTTTTTAAACACTTTAAAAAAGCTGCGATGAGTTTTCCCCGAAATGTACTTTATTTTTTTTTTGTTATTTCACGTTGAAACATTCGATTTGGAATTTGACGAACAAGAACTTACTTTTAATTAGCTACAACTCTGCTTATACTGAGTATAAAGATTTAATACAAACGCCATTTTTTAAAGTGAAAAAACTCTAGAACAAAACTTGCTTAGAATTAGTCAGTTTATCCACTTGATAGCTACTAGATCGTATTAGACTTATTGGTAGCTACCTAGCCCTATACAAAGTGACTTTAGAAAGTCCACATCTACATTAGAAAACCTAGTGGATATTGAGTCATTCATGGGTTATTTGGATGTGATCATGTATGTTTGGCTTATGGCTATCTTTTATTATATAACGCGTACCATTTGGGGATTAGATATAAGAATTCTATTAAGTTGTTCAATTCAAGGAAATATATAATTTATTAATAATTTTCTATATAGACGAAACTTTCGAATCGAATAAATAACGTTCTTTTAGACTCAAAAATCCAATTAAACCTCAATGGACCATCCTCAATGGTCTACTCTTAGTGTTGCACTTTTCCTTATTGCAATCAATCACATTGCTAAATCACTAAAACAAAAACAGTAATCATCAGTAAAATTCCAAAGAAGCACATTATACTACCGAAAATCTACCTAAAGAATTTGTTCTTCTTCTTTTTCTTTTATATAGGCAGTACTGCCTGTTTTTCTTCAACGGTGCCTTTCATTCTGTCCCTAAATTGTCATTCCATCTTTTCCTTGGGCGTCCTATACTTCTTCTGGCTATTCTTACTATCCTTGATTCAGACATCCTGCTTAAGCGTTGATTCCACTCTTCTTTTCTATTCTTTACCCAGGCATTTATATTGTCTACCCCACATATGCATTTGATTTCCTCACTTATTACCCTGTCCCGTAGTCCTTTTTCAGCAATCCTTCTTAAGATCTTCATTTCGTTGGTCTCCAGATGTCTTTGTGTTTTGCTTGTATCTGGTCTTGTTTCTGCAGTGTAAGTCATAAACTGGTCTAATAACTGACTCATATTATATTCTGGCCTTTGTTTCCACTCTTAGGTGTTTGTTTTTCCAAATTGTCGTTTAGGCATCCGGCCGTTCTACTGGCTTTAATTATTTGTTTTTTAACCTCTTCTTCGTTATTGTTGTCGGGTGATAGATTAATTTATTATTAATCCAAGGTATTTGAAAGTCATTACTTGTTGTATAATTTGATTGTCCAATTTGCTTTTTATTGATTCTGTGGATATTACTAAGTTTTTTGTTTTTTTAGGCTGATATTTTCATATTCATTTCTTTTGCGTTAATGTTGAACTCGTTTTGTAGGTCGACTTTGCACTCTGCTACTAACACGGTGTCATCAGCGCAACAGAGTGTTTTTATCTCTTTATCGCCCATTTTGTACCCTCTTTTTTTCTTCACTTGTTTTATTATTGCATCCAACTTTATTTTAAACAGTATGGAGGGTTTAGTGAATCTCCTTGCCTGATTCCTGTGTTTGCTTCTATGGGTTCTGTTATTCATTGACTTTCATTTCTATTTTATTTCTTACATGTATGTTTTCTATCAGTTTTATGATATCCAGTGGTAAATTTTTGTTATATAGTAGGTGTATCGTATCTTTTAATTGTATTCTATCAAACGCTTTCTCTAGGTCTATGAAACAGAAAAAGGCTGGCTTATTATATTCTAATGATTTCTCCGCTGTTTGCATTATTACAAAAACTGCATCGTTACATGATCTTCCACTTCTAAATCCTTGTTGTTGAACCGATATATTTAAGCACCATTATTTTCTCCATCAGTATTTTTGTTGTGAGTTTCAGTATAATAGTGCTCAGTAAATTTATCCCTCTATATTTACTGTGGTCTGCCCTATCACCGTTCGTAAATAACGCTATCATTTGAGTGGTTCTCCATTCTTGACGTAAGACAATATACACTCACTCCGACTGTCAGCTTAAACGGCCTCAACTTAGTGAAAAATATCTCCCATAAAAAATGGGATGGCGACTTCCAAACTCTTATGACTGTTCACTGAAAGTTGGATTTCTACCTGAGATACAATATGATAAAGTGTTACGTTTGGCTTTTTCTCTTGTATGGAATGAAAGCATGGATATTAAAGGCCGGCTCCATTAAACAAACTTGAAGTCTTTGAAATGAGGTGCCTGCACCGAATGCTTAAAATATCATGGACATGAACGACCTGAGACATAGTCTCAGCATCCGTTATGGCTTGCAAATTGTAGAAGCCTCGGAGGTGTTACCAGAGAAGGTTCCCATTATTTTTAAAATGGTAGGATATAGAGTAACATCTTTTGATGTTGTTTTATGTGCTATTAGATTGAAAACTTAGTTTTTTTATCATGGACATATTTAGGGACATATTACGAGGAGAACGATATACGGCAACTGGTAATCAAAGGAAATATAGAGGGTAAGAGAGGTCTAGGAAAAGATGTCATGGCTGCGTAATGTTCGCCGAATGATATTAATGAAATTACTCTTAATAGAATAATGTAGGTAATCCTGACTATCTAATATCTCACCTGACGATACAATCCACGGTGGACGCCTACGCAGAAATACAAGGCACCTTTAAGAAGTAAAGTTAATAATAAATAATTCAATAAGTATACTTAGTCACGATTTTCCCCCTAACTCGGAAAATATCGACCACATGAAAAAACTTGTAAGAAATTGTAGGAAATCGCAACAACTTAAGTCCTTACCATTTTTTCGAAGAGTTTAAAGTGGCCGAGCGGTTTACTTAGTCAATTTTATATTAAGTAAATACCGTTGCAATATCTCCAAACAAAATATACAATCATCAGAAGAGACTGTAATTAACGAAAATACCTACCTAATTTTTTATCAAGATTATGAGGCAAATAAGATAAATGTACAATATCTAAAATCACCCAGTGAGTATTTTTCTCGTTAAATAATTTTTTTATTTGGAATATTCAATGATTTCTTTCAGGAATTCAAATTAAAAGACAAATTACAACTACAATTCTTGTTAATTTAAAAACGAGTTTAAAAAGTAATAGGTGCTAACTTCAATAATTATTTTAAAGATTGTCATGCTCATGCTACTATTATCGTTGAATAGTTGAATGATAACTCAAATATAAATGAATGAAAAGAAATGAATACGTTCTATTATAATCCAGTCGGCCGATCCCAAATTCCGATAACCAAAGCTACCTGAATACGTCTCATCGTTGTCTCAGGTAAATTCAATCTCGCACCTAGAAAGCTGCTAACGCCATCTATTTCTAAAACCACTGGTGTCGTACATAAACGCTCGTTTAGTTTCGTATCTTCTCCCCTATATTTATTAATCAATGGTAATAGTATACGGAACGCTCTGGTTTTCAGTGCAGAAAACTCATCATGTGCCCCTGCCCAAAATTAAAAGAGGGATCTAATATTAAACTGTTTCTTGATTTCGGAATTTGCTGTGAAGTCTATGAAGGTTTCTTCTTCTGCAGTAGAGAGCTGTGAGCAGTGAGTACATGTCTAACTCTATCGATTATCGATTACAAAACATTTAAAAAAAGTATGCCATCTAAGGCATATCTCCCCTAAAGCTATTTCATTCACAGTCAAAGTTTTTATTAAAACTAATTTTTACTTTTCACGCCATTTTAATTTTAACTCGAAGAATTCTCTGTACTCACTATGAAGCGTTTCCCAATGTCTTTTTAGTTTATTCGGTTTCATGCTGCTGAAGGTATAGTATTATTGCATAGATATATTGTTATTGAACGAGGGGGGGGGGCGTGGTGAAAATAATTATGGAAAATTGGGGCGCAAATGGTAAAACGTTGAGAAACGCTGGTATAGACCATAATAAAAAAATAAATCGATGTTTAAATACAGTATCTATTGACTTGGAACTTTTTACATTGTATTCAGCATGCTGTCAGGAAAAACGTTTATAATAATAGGTGGAAACGCATAATTGCAATTTAAAGTGCATAAAACATCCAAAATGCATAAACATACAGTGCGTAAATCGTTCAGCTGGACATAGGGAACATACATTGTATATATTTAGATACATAAATACATACATTGTATTATATTAAGATAATTGTGGCAACTTCGCTCTCTTAATCACAATATAGTTGTTAGCATTAAGGGGCATTAATCTTAAAATAGACAATTAATTTCGGGTGACACAAATAAACGTCAAAACATGACATTGTAGTAGAACTATTTTTGACCTAATTGGAAAACTGTGTCTGTTTAATTTGGAAATTAATTTTTAAATAGAAGATATTTTAAAAATTTTAATAACTCATCAGTCATAATCTTTCTTTTTGATTTATTTATGGACAGCCTTGCATTCAAAATCACTCATTTTAGTCGTTCTAACAGCTCTATTGCACCACAAACTCGTACTCGAACAGAAGTTTCAACTAACACAGGTTAGCGGAGTTGCCACAATGATCTCAATGTGTATTCCCTATGTCCAGCAGAACGATTTACGTACTGTATCAAAATCAGTAATTAACCCGCGAGCAGTCGCGCCGTTAGAAAAAATCTAACATTTTATCCTTTTTCGGATAACTTGATGAAAAATTTTGCAACATAACTTTCGACACGTAAGTGCTTCGAGGAAGGGTGTAGTAATGCGTAAGTTTTTTTTTCTTTTTTTTTTTTTCTTCTTCATTTTTTTGGAATTTATGGCTTTCGTGAGAAAATATTATCAATCGAAGTAGCACAGAAAACAACAATAAATATCGTTCCAATACCACCAGATTGACAACAGGTGGAACACTTTCTTTGGTTACACCTCCTGAGATTTTCAAAATTTATAAATCATACAGGATGCCGAGAAAATTAAGATCAGAAAATATTAAATATTTCACAACTCATCTGCTCAGCGTGGTAAAAGTTCCAAAAAGAAAGATTTCTTAATACTCCTACAAAAGAGTAAATGAATAATTAAAAATGTATAAACATTTTCAATTTCTTTGCAACACGAAAATGCAGCAGCTGCATAATGCTCTGGTTAAATCGGAGAGTGCAGGAAGAGTCTATACCGGTTTCGGAGGTCTTTTCCCCTCATCAGTAATCCCATATTCTCTTCTCTCCGATTTGCCCAGGCATCACACTTTGGGCCTTCCCGAATTGCAAAGAAAGAAATGTCACGGATGAACAAGGTATGATTTATAAATTTTGAAAATCTCAGGAGGTGTAACCAAAGAAAGTATTCCGCCTGTTGTCAATATGGTGGTATGAGAATGATATTTGTTGTCGTTTTCCGTGCTACTTCGATTGATAACTCACTTTGTTTTTTGCTAGATGGCTCTAGTTCATCTGTGACATTTCTTGCATTGCAATTCGGGAAGTCCCAAAATGTGAAGCCTGGGGAAATCGGAGAGAAGAGGATATGGGACTACTGATGAGGGGGAAAAGACCTCCGAAACCGGTATATACTTTTACTGTACTCTCCGATTTAGCCAGAGCATTATGCAGCTGCTGCATTTTCGTGTTGCAATGAAATTGAAAATGTTTATACATTTTTAATTAATTTACTCTTTTGTAGGAGTATTAAGGAATCTTTCTTGTTGGAATTTTTACCACGCTGAGCAGATGAGTTGTGAATTATTTAAAATTCTCTCATCTTAATTTCCTCGGCATCCTGTCTTCTTCTTCATGTGCCGTGCTCGATTATCGAACGTTGGCTATCAAATTGGCTATAGTAATTTTGTTAACGGCAGCTCGGAAAAGGGATGCAGAGGATCTGTTATACCATTCTCTCAGATTTTTAAGCCATGACGTTCTTCTTCGACCTGGCCCTCTTCTTCCGTCTACCTTGCCTTGTATTATTAAATGGAGTATATTATATCTCTCTGGGTGTCGCATAACATGGCCAAAATATTCAAGTTTTCGATTTTTAACTGTTCTGACGACTTCTGTGACTTTTCCCATCCGGTGCAAAACAACTTCGTTACGAACTCTATCCACCCAACTTATTCGTAGGATTCTTCGGTATACCCAAATTTCAAAGGCTTCCAATTTCTTGAGAAGAGTATCTGTTAAAGTCCAACCTTCGACACCGTACAAAAGAGTAGAGAACACATAACATCTCACTAATCTAATTTTAAGATTCAAAGTAATGTTGTTTCCACATAAAAGTTCCTTTATCTTAAAGAATGCAGCTCTGGCCTTCTCTATACGTATTCTAATTTCTTTGCTCATGTCCCAGTTCTCATTTAGATTACAACCAAGGTAGGTGATACTGTTCGTTCTTTCTAATTGTTCACCATAGGCTGTTACTACTTCCGGTTGTATTGGCGTCTTACTGACAACCATCACCTTGGTCTTTGCGGTGTTTAGCTTGAGTCCATATTCATCACACGTTGTGGTAATCCTATTAATCAGATGTTGAAGTTCTTCATAATTGCTCGCAATTAACACCGTGTCGTCCGCATATCTCAAATTATTAATATTGACGCCATTCATTTTGATACCACATTGAGCATTATCCACTGCTTTATTGAAAACAAACTCAGAATAGATGTTAAATATTAGTGGGGACAAAATGCAGCCCTGCCTTACTCCTCTTCGTATTTGAAGTTCTTCAGACGTGTCCCAGCCAATCCTGATGTTTGCACGTTGATGCCAGTAAAGATTTTTGATAATGCGTAGGTCTTTATCATCAATACCCACTTTCTGAAGAATAGCAATCATTTCCGTATGTTTTACCCGATCAAAGGCCTTCTCAAAGTCAATGAAACACATATAAACCGGATGTCCGACATCTCTGCATCTCTGTACCATAACCTGAATACTAAACAGTGCTTCTCTGGTCCCAAGGTTATTGCGGAATCCAAACTGTGTATCACCAAGCTGTTCTTCTATTTTTTGGTACATCCTAGAGTGCAAAATTCGTAGAAATATCTTTAAAACATGACTCATCAAGCTAATGGTTCGGTAGTCACTACATCTTTTCGCGTTTGCTTTTTTAGGTATCGTCACAAAAGTCGACAGCAGCCAATCCGTTGGTATATAGCCAGTTTGATAAACTTTATTAAAAATATGAAGGAGAGATCTTTTACCTGAATTTTCGAAGAGCTTTATTATTTCATTCGGTATTTCGTCTGGTCCCGTCGCTTTTCTGGTCTTTGCTAATCTTATTGCTTGTTCAATTTCGTCCATAGTTATGTCAGGTCCTGTAACTACTTCGTTAATTTCAAGCTCGGGCCTTTCATCATTAAACAGTTCCTCAATGTATTCTTTCCATCTGTCTATTTTATCCAAATCAGTGATAATCAGTTTTCCGTCTCTATCAACGATGTTATTTGCATGTTTTTTGTTCTGACCTGTGAGTTCTTTTATTTTTTTATACATATTAAATGAATCATGTTTTCTCTGCAACTCTTCAATTTCTAAACATTTTTTTTTCAAAGTATGTTTCTTTTGCCGCTCGTATTTTAGTCCTTATCTCTTTATTAATGCGTTTATACATTTCGGCATCCTGTACGATTTATAAATTTTGAAAATCTCAGGAGGTGTAACCAAAGAAAGTATTCCACCTGTTGTCAATCTGGTGGTATGGGAACGATATTTATTGTCGTTTTCTGTGCTACTTCGATTGATAACTTACTCTGTTTTTCGGTAGATGGCTCTAGTTCATCCGTGACATTTCTTTCTTTGCAATTCGGGAAGGCCCAAATTGTGATGCCTGGGGAAATGGGAGGGAAGAGGATATGGGACTACTGATGAAGGGGAAAAGACCTCCTAAACCGGTATAGACTCTTCCTGCACTCTCCGATTTAACCAGAGCATTATGCAGCTGCTGCAATTTCGTGTTGCAAAGAAATTGAAAATGTTTATACATTAATATTTCTAATATTACAAGTAAATAAAAATACCATAACATAAAGATTTGTTGTAAATTATTAAGTTGTTATAAAAAGAGCGCGACTGTTCCCGGCTTAAGGGCCAGATTTTATTATTTATGGGTTTCTGGGTCAATGAATACGAATATACTATCTGAACCGAACCCGGCGTACCTGGCGCCCAGGGTCACTGCTAAGGCACGTCATCTGGA